>NC_056733.1:643217717-643410217 GCF_019279795.1 Protopterus annectens
TGACTTAGTACCAACATGTCCTTGCGAAAAAGGTGTCTAAAATGCATTAAAACTGAACCATCCAGGCTGTCAGTTGCAGTTGATTAATGTCGGGGTATATCAAACTCCCCTTGCGTGGTGTGAGTAGACTCAGTCTGTGAGGAAGCTTGTGGTAACTGCCCTTAGTCAATTCCATATGAACAGAGAACCAATTTTGCATGGGCCAAAAGGAAGTCACTACTATTATTTTTGGTAATTCTTTCTGAATATTTACAAGTACCTTGAAAATCACTGGAAAGGGTATAAAAGCATACAGGAACATCCCTAACCAAGGGAATGAGGGGGGATCTGTTCTCAAAAATGTCTCAAGCAGAATTTTCCTAGTATATTGTGTAGTTACAGAAGATTTTGTCAAACAGGCCAAAAATAAGTATACATGTTTAATACAGAGAGGTTTGAGACTAGGATATTGGTTGGAAGCTGATGTTAAGAACAAATTAAGTGTGGAGGACTCTGGTCCAGCTTATTTCTATTGCTTACCCAAGATTCATAAAGATAGTAAAAATCCCCCGGGCAGACCTATAGTTTCGGCTAGTAGATACTTTCTACATAATTTGGGAGTTGTTTTGCATCAAATATTGTTAAAGGAAGGCCAGAAACACCCGTCTTACATACAAGATTCATTTGACTTTCTTCATAAAATCAAAAATGTTACTTGGGTGGACAGTATGTATTGGCTGACTCTAGATGTCAAGAGTCTCTATACCAATATCAAACATGTATTTGGAATTGAAGCAGTACATAAACAAATGGGGGATTTTCCGTGAACACATTATGTTTTAGATTTATTGAAGTTTTGTTTAGAAAATAATAATTTTTATCTTGATAATCAAATTTTTCATCAGATCCAAGGTACAGCAATGGGTGCACCCTTTGTACCTATGTATGCTAGCATTTTTATGGGATTAGTTGAAAAATAATGTATTTATACTAATTGTTTTGTGAAAAATCATGTTAAATTTTATTTTAGATTTATTGATGATTTGATTTTTTTATGTGAAGGGAGCAAACATTTAGTGAATGAATTTATACAGGATATTCAATTAAATAGGTTCAATATATGTTTTGATGGTATGCAGTGTGGATCAACTGTTTCCTTTTTAGATATCAACTTACAGGGTATTTCAGGACAACATGTTATTACTAGTATACACAGAAAATTTGATTTACCAAATGAATTTTTGATGGGCACCAGTTGTCACCCTAAACACACTCTTGAAGCCTTACCATATGGAGAATTTTTAAGAATTTCTCGGTTATGTAATGATGATAATACATTTATGAATTAAATATTATGTACTAGCAATATGTTTGAAAAAAGACAATATGATAGAAAGTTGATTGATTTGGATATCAATAAGATTTTTAATAATAGGTTTAATAAGGGGCCATTATGTATAAATAACTGTAGAAATGATATTAAGAATTATAAAGTAAAGATATTTATGGTTTCTACATATAATATTTGTAGTGAGAATATTAAAAATGTATCTTACATTTTTGGAACTTTTTAAAAAATTATCTTGAATTAAAGAGTTTAGTTGAAAAAAAGTTAATGTTCTCTTATAAGAGGGGTAGAAATGTGAAGGATATGATAGTGCATACCAGATTTTATAAACCTGATGAAAAAATGCACTATCAAATTAAGAGTAGAGGGATGTTATCATGTGGGAAAGGTAGTGTTTGCCCTTATATAATTAATTTTTTCCCTTGCATAAATAATATTAAGTATAGATCTAATGGCCAGCATAGCTGTAGAACTGAGAGAGTGATATATGCTATTAGATGTGGCTGTAACAAGTTTTATATTGGCCAAACGAAAAGAATGTTTAAGGTGAGGCTATTAGAACATCTGAGGGATATTAGGGTAAAAAAATTAGAGTACCTTAGCTCAGCATTTTTATGAATGTCATGATGGTAAATGTGACAGTTTAACAGCAACTATTTTAGAACAGGTTTTTATAGGTGAACTAAATGAGAATTTGATTAAGAATGCACTTATTTTGAAGTATGAAACTCTAATTCCTAGGGGCTTGAATACAGATTGTTGCTGGAGAAGTGTTATTTGATTTGTCCAAAAGCACTTTAAATTTGTTTGAATTGTATTTTAATTAAATTATTTAATTGTTTAATTGCTGTTAATAGCTGATGCTATATAAATGCTTTTGTCTGTGTTATGTGTTACTCCTTGAAGGCTTACTGTGGCCGAGGCGCTAGAGAGAGAATAAATACAGAACCTTATTTTACACTGGCCTTGTTTCTATTTGTGGTGTAGCAACTTGGTTTCTTATCTTGCTGTTGTTCGTTTTAGAATTTTCCTAGTTGTCTGTTTTGCAATCTACTTGAATTGTACCCAAAATCCTGGAATGCATCTGTACTGATATTTCTACTTGTGAGGGTCTGTCTAGGATCTGCTGAGTATGCCTGCCACACTATTTTGCTCTGACAGAATGCAGGAGGTCTGAAGAGTCAGAGAATGCTGAAGAGCCATCACCCAAGCCATCACTGCCAACCATTAAAGAGGGTATGACCTTGACCCCCCTTGTTTGTTTAGATACCACATCACTGTGGTGTTGTCTGTAACCACCTGTAAAGGGCATGGAGTCCATAGAAGGCATAGAGTTTTCAAAGCATGAATCACTGCCAAAATTTCCTTGATGAATATGTGCTTTGGTCTGGCCGAACAGATCATGGACCTTGCATTTTTACTCCCATGGAAACTGCACCCAAAGCATAATTGTGAAGACTCTGTCTGGACAGACTGAACTGGGGATGGAAGACAGAAGGGAAGTCCTTGGATTAAGAGCTAATTAATCCTTCCTCCACAGCAGTTCTTGCTTTACAAACTCCAGCACAGGAATCTGAAAGTTCCAAGGGGTGTAGATCCTGGGCCCAAGAAGTTTTTAGGTAACACTGGATTTTTCTCATGTGTATGGCAAGTGGTATCATTAGGATCATGGATGCCACGAGGCTTACAATCCTGAGAAATTTTCTTGCAGAAGTCTGAAGCTGTTGAGAAAAAAACTGAGAAAGATTTACTGGTAGGTTATTTACCTTTTCTTCTGGAAGGAAGGTCTTGTACTTAAATGCATCTATCATGCACCCCAAAAGTATAACTTTATGACAGGGTGAGAGAAATCTTTTTTAGGGTCAAGTAAAATCCCAGATGTTAAGGACTCTAAACATCTGTGAGAAGATTCTGCAGAAATGAGCAAGTCATCTAAAAAAGGTAAAATGTGTATGTCCTGCAATATGCGGTGAGCCACCACTCGGACTAGATACTTTGTGAACATTTGAGGTGCTGTGGAGAGCCCAAAGGGTAATGCAGAGTGCTGAAAATGTGATCTACATACAGCAAACCTTAGAAATGTCTTGAAACTGTCAGCAATGGGTATGTGATGGAAAGCATTTTTGAGATCCATTGTTAAGTAAAGTACAGTTTTGTACCTACCATAAATGTAGATGTTCGAGTGCTAATACAGCTGCAGTCATAACAGATGGGTTCTCCTGCCGTCAGGTGGGTCCTCGGTCGGCCGAATTCCAAAGTCTAGGTCCGGCGTCAGTTGTCGTCGCTTCTTCCTTGACGTCAGTGCGACAGGGGTATAAAGGAACCAGCCAACACCATTTTCTTCAGTTTTTCTTGCCCCAGATGTCAGGTGCCCCCAGAAGGAAGGCAATACATAAATTTGTGTAATAAAGCAATGCAATATAATCAAAATACAGTAGTTGCAAGCAAATACACCATAAATGAATACCCCAATCAGGTTGTATGAGGAGGTGTTAGCCAGTAGGCCTGTCCCAAGAGGGGAAGGAGGGAGGGAAACCTGGACTGCAGCTGTATTAGCACTCTAACATCTACATTTATGGTAGGTACAAAACTGTACTATGTTCATCGTGCATACAGCTGCAGTCATAACAGATGGGTAGAATCCCAAAGCTAAGAAAGGGGTGGTAGGCACTAGGTGGAAAGTACAGTTTTGTACCTACCATAAATGTAGATGTCCGATAGGTATGCATCTGCAGTCATAACATATGGGTTGTCCTGCCTCAGGCAGCCCTTCGGTCGGCCGGATTCCAAAGTCTGGGTCTGGCCTCGGCTGATGTCGCACTTTCCCCGACGTCAGAGCGTCTGGGGTATAGAAGCATCAGCCGACACCATTTTCCTCAGTTTTTCTTGCCCCAGATGCCAGGTGCCCTCTAGGAAGGCTAAATTTGGATAAATGCAGAAAAGTTCCAAACATTTGCAAAATTATATACATGTATAAACAAACAAATACACCATAACAGATTCCCCCAGCTAGCTAAAAGAGGGGTAAGTACCCTAGGAATACCACAGAGGGGTAGGAGGGAGGGTAAACCTGACTGCAGATGCATACCTATCGGACATCTACATTTATGGTAGGTACAAAACTGTACTATGTCCTTCAAGGATGCATCTGCAGTCATAACATATGTGTAGAATACCATAGCCAATCTGGGGGAGGAGGTACTAAAAAAAAGATGGTGTATTTAAGATCCCCTGCAGGACTGCAGTAGCAAAGCCTGCTCTGGATCTGGAGTATAAAGGTAGATTGTAATGCTTGGCAAATGTATGCACGGAGCTCCAAGTAGCAGCTTCCAAAATGTCCTTGGTAGCCACCCCTCGTAGGAAGGCTGTAGTGGTGGCCGTGGCCCTTGTGGAATGAGGCCTGATGTTTTCAGGAACTGTCTTTCCATGAAAGGAGTAGCAAAATTGAATGCAATTTCCTATCCATTTTGAAATTGTCTGTTTGGAAATTGCTTTTCCTTGCACCACAGTAGCATATGCTACAAATAGTTGGTCAGTTTTTCTGCTAGTTTTTGTTCTGTCCAAACAGTAGCGTAGTTGTCTGTGTATATCCAGGGTGTGCAAAAGTTTTTCCCCTCTATTCTGTGGATTTGGGAAGAACGTAGGCAAGTGAATAGCTTGGTTCAAGGATACCCTAGATACCATCTTTGGCATAAAAGTAGGATTGGTTCTTAGTGAAACTCTGTCCTGATGGAAAATAAGAAATGGCTGCACTGCCATTAATGCTTGTAACTCAGATACTCTTCTTGCTGAAGTTATTGCCAGAAGGAATGCAGTTTTCCAAGACAGAAACTGTAGATCCGCTGCTGCTGCTGGTTCAAAAGGAGGAAGTGTCAGTTTCTCCAGCACAAAGTTGAGATCCCAAGCAGGTAGAGGGGGGTCTTCTTGGAGGTTTAATATTTTTGATCCCTCTTAGAAATTGTCTGAGGAGAGGGTGTGAGGAGATAGGTGGATCTACATTGTATTCTGCTGAAATTGCTGAGGCATGAATCTTAATGGAAAAATAGGACAGGCCATTGTGGAACAATTCTGCTAAGTATTCCAAGATATGTGTCATGCTTGCCACTGTGACATCTGAGCCTTTTGATGTGCTCCAAATGAGAAATCTCTTCCATTTAGCTGAGTATGTCTTCCTTGTGGAAGGCCTGCGAGCCTCCAGGATAATGTCCTTCACCCTCTGTGATAAAACAGTTTGATTGGGATTTATGGAATTTTCCAGGCAGTTAGCTGCAATGTTTTCAAGTTGGGATGCATGGTCTTGAAATTGTTCTGCGTCAGAAGAAGAGGCCATAGGGGGAGAGGCCATGGTTTTGCCTGAGACATGCTTCTCAATAATGGATACCAGTGTTGCCTTGGCCAGTCTGGAGCTATCAGTATCACTCTTGGCTGCTCCTCCCTGATCTTCAGTAGAACCTTGTACATCAATGGGAGAGGTGGGAAGGCATATACTTTTAGGGCTTTCCAGCTGAAAGAGAGAGAGTCCACCCTCCAAGCTTGTGGGTGGTATGTCCTTGTGCAGAATGTCTTCAGTTGATGGTGGAGTGGGGAGGCGAACAGATCTATCTCCGGCATTCCCCATGCCTTTGCTATTAGTTGGAAGATGTCTGGGTGCAGCATCCATTTGTGTGCATCCATGGTAGTTCTGCTTAAGCTGTTTGCCAGTGTATTCTCATTTCCTGATATGAATTGGGATTGTAGTTGGATATTGAGTTTCAGGCTTAGTTCCCATAGATTCATAGCCAGCCGGCATAGAGGGTAAGAGTGTGTGCCTCCCTGCTTGTTTATGTACCACATGACCATGGTGTTGTCTGTCCTTATTAACATGTGGTCTTGTTGGAGGAAGGGTTTGAAAGCCTCAATTGCATGCATCACTGCCAGCATTTCCTTTTGGTTTATGTGCATGCTTAGCTGTCCTTGAGGCCATAGGCCTTGGATACATCTGCCCTCCATGTGTGCTCCCCATCCTCGGTCTGAAGTGTCCGTGGTGATGGTCTGCCTTGTTTTTGGTTTGTTGAAAGGCAACCCTCTGTTGGACCAGCAGGCCTGAGCCCACCACAGAAATTCCTTTTGAAGGCATGGAATGATTGGTATCAAGGTTTCTAAACTGTGGCTGTGTTGAGACCATACACTCCTTAGGTACCACTGTAATTTCCTCATATGCAGCCTGGCGTGTGGTATCAGAATTATGCAGGATGCCATGTAACCAAGGGCCTGCAGGATTTTCCTTGCAGTAAGCTGAGTTTGACTTGTCAGAATCATGAAGTAATCTGGAAGTTGTTTTTGTTTTTCTTCTGTGAGAAAAGCCATTTGGGTGGTTGTGTCCAGATCTGCACCCAAAAAGGTTATCCTTTGGGATGGCACTAGTCTTGACTTTTGGATGTTGACTGTGTATCCCAAGGCCTGTAGCAGGTGGATGGCATAGGCCAAGTCCTTTATCAAATTTCCCTTGTTGTCCGCTTGTATTAGGCAGTTGTCCAGGTATGGGTAGATTTGAATTCCCTGTAGTCTGCAATGTGCAATTACTGATGCCAGGCATTTCGTGAATACTCTGGGCGCAGTAGATAAGCCAAAGGGCAATGCTGAGAATTGATAATGCTCTGATCCTGCAAGAAATCTGAGGTGTCTTCTGCAACTTGGTTGAATAGGGACGTGCAGGTATGCCTCCTTGAGATCTAGAGTCACCAGCCAAGATTCCTTGCCCAACATGGGAAGAAGTTGCTGTAGGGTCAGCATCTTGAATTTTGGCACAATGAGGTAAGTATTCAGTGCGGACAGGTCGAGAATAGGCCTCCATTGACTTTCTTTTCTTGGTACAAGGAATAGTCTGGAGTAAAATCCTTGGCCTTGTTCTGAACATGGTACCTTTTCTATAGCTTTCATCTGAAGCAGATTGTTGATCTGTCTTAAAGCCTCTGCCCTCGGATTTGGTGGAAGGTTTGGCATTCCGTCTCTTTTTGGCAAAGTGTGGAAGTGGAAAGTACAGTTTTGTACCTACCATAAATGTAGATGTCCGATAGACATGCAACTGCAGTCATAACATGTGGGTTGTCCTGCCTCAGGCAGCCCTCGGTCGGCCGGATTCCAAAGTCTGAGTCCGACGTCGGCTGATGTCGCATTTCTCTCCGACGTCAGAGCGGCTGGGCTGATGTCGCATTTCTCTCCGACGTCAGAGCGGCTGGAGTACATAAGCATCAGCCGACGCCATCTTCTTCAGTGTTTCTTGCCCCAGATGCCAGGTGCCCTCTAAGGAAGGCTGTAATCAAATTGGAAGACAAAAACAGGATTCCAGAGAAATAAATGATCAATAAAACAAATACACCATAACAGATATCCCCAGCTTAGAGAAACAGGGATAGGAGAGGGTCCTAGGCATAGAGGGGTATGGAGGGAGGGAAAATCCGACTGCAGTTGCACGTCTATCGGACATCTACATTTATGGTAGGTACAAAACTGTACCATGTCCTTCAAGAATGCAACTGCAGTCATAATATGTGGGTAGAATACCATAGCTTAGCTGGGGGAGGAGGTATGCTCTAGGAAAATGATGGTGTGGCAATCAAACCCTGCAGGACTGCCGAAGCAAAGCCTGCTCTGGATCTGGAGTATAGAGGGAGATTGTAGTGTTTGGAGAATGTATGCACGGAGCTCCATGTAGCAGCTTCTAGAATGTCCTTAGTAGGCACCCCTCTTAAGAATGCTGTAGAGGTGGATGTAGCTCTTGTGGAATGTGGTCTGACATTGGCTGGAACAGTCTTTCCATGAAAGGAATAACAAAATCTGATGCAATGTCCAATCCATTTTGAAATTGTCTGTTTTGAAATTGCTTTTCCTTGGACTGCAGGCGTAAGGTACAAAAGTTGTTCAGACTTCCTACTGGCCTTGGTTCTGTCCAGGTAGTATCAGTTGTCTGTGAATGTCCAAGGTATGTAACAGTCTTTCCCCTTATTCTCAGGATTGGGGAAGAAAGCAGGCAAATGAATAGCTTGATTCAAAGAAACCCTAGATACCACCTTTGGCATAAAGGTAGGGTTGGTCCTTAATGAAACCCTGTCTCTGTGAAAAATTATGAACGGTGGTATTGCCATTAGGGCCTACAGTTCCGAAACCCTTCTTGCTGAAGTAATTGCCAACAGGAAAGCTGTCTTCCATGAGAGAAATTGCAAGTCAACTGAAGCTGCTGGCTCAAAAGGAGGTATAGTCAGTTTTTCTAGGACAAAACTGAGGTCCCAGGCTGGCACTGGGGCCTTTCTTGGTGGCTTGATGTTCTTGATTCCCCTGAGGAATTGCCTTAGCAAAGGGTGTGAAAAGACTGGAGGATCAGTGTTATATCTAGCTGAAATAGCTGATGCATGTATCTTTATGGAAGAATATGAGAGGCCGTTCTTTAGCATATCCGCCAAATATTCCAAGATGAGTGGGATGTTCAACAATGATGCATCATGCCCCTTGTTGGTATTCCAATTGCTGAATCTCTTCCATTTTGCCAAGTAAACCTTTCTGGTGGATGGTCTTCGAGCCTCTGTTAGTATCCACTGAACTTCCTTGGAGAGAGAAAGGTTGAGGTTATTTATGGGATCTCCCAGGCTGTTAGCTGCAGTGTCTGAAGGTTTGGATGCAGTGTTTTGAGATTGTGTTGAGTCAAAAGTAGAGGCCATTGGGGAAGGGCCCACCTCCTGGTGTGACATATGCTTCTTAGTAGTGGATACCAGTGTTGTCTCGGCCAGTCCGGAGCTATTATGATTCCCTTGGGTCTCTCTGTTTTGATCTTTAGTAGTACTGAGGTCATCAGTGGCAGAGGTGGGAATGCATAGATTGTCAGGAACTTCCAGTTGAATGAGAGAGCATCTATTTTCCAAGCTTTTGGATGGTATGTCCTTGTGCAGAATTTTTGTAGATGATGGTTGAGGTGAGAGGCAAATAGGTCTACTTCTGGTCTGCCCCATGTCGAAGTGAGTTGTGTGAAGATCTTCGGATGTAACCTCCATTCGTGTGGGTCTGTGAAATTCCTGCTTAGGCTGTCCACCAGCACATTGTCTTTGCCTGGAACAAACTGGGATTGTAACTGGATGTTTAGACTCAGTGATTTTTCCTAAAGATGCATTGTTAGTCTGCAAAGGGGGTAAGAGTGGGTGCCCCCTTGCTTGTTTATATACCACATCACAGTGGTGTTGTCTGTCCGTATCAGTAAATGGCCTTATCAAAGTTGTTGTTGAAAGGCCTCGATAGCATGCATTACTGCCAGCATTTCCTTTTGATTTATATGCAGATGTGTTTCCTTTTGAGACCATTGTCCTTGTATACACCTGCCTTCCATGTGCGCCCCCCCATCCAAGGTCTGAGACGTCTGTGGTCATGGTCTGTGTTATCTGTGGTTTTTTGAATGACATACCTGTGTTGGCCTGGCTCACTGAGGCCCACCATAGGAATTCCTTTTGTAGGCATGGAATGAGCGGTATGGTTGTCTCCAAGTTGTTGCTGTGCTGAGACCAAATGTTTTTTAGGTACCATTGAAGCTTTCTCATGTTTAGTCTTGCTAATGGAACCAGGAGAATGCAGGATGCCATGTAACCCAGGGCCTGTAGGAATCTCCTTGCAGTCATCTGGGTGAGTTTTTCCAAACCTTTGAAGTAATGAGTTAACTTCTCTTGCTTGTCTTCTGTCAGGTAAGCCATTTGAGAGGCTGTGTCTAATTTGGCTCCTAAGAAGATTATTTGCTGGGATGGCTGCAGTCTTGACTTTTGAAAGTTGACTGTGTATCCCAGAGCTTGAAGTAATCGTATGACATAGTCCAAGTTTTTTGTCAACATCAATTTGTCGTCTGCTTGTATGAGGCAGTCGTCCAGGTACGGGTAAATTTGTATCCCTTGGAGCCTGCAATGAGCAATTACTGAAGCCAGGCATTTTGTGAATACTCTGGGCAGTAGATAAGCCAAATGGCAATGCTGAGAATTGATAATGCTCTGGCCCTGCAAGAAATCTGAGGTATCTTCTGCAGCTGTGTCTGATAGGGACATGCAGGTATGCCTCCTTGAGGTCCAGAGTAATCAGCCAAGACCCCTTGCCCAGCATGGGAAGGAGTTGCTGTAGTCTCAGCATTTTGAACTTTGGTACTATGAGAAAGGTGTTTAATGCGGACAAATCCAGTATTGGTCTCCATTGAGATTCTTTTCTTGGAACAAGGAACATTCTTGAGTAAAACCCCTGGCCTTGTTCTTGTTGTGGAACTCTTTCTATTGCTTTCATTCGAGTCAGCAGAGAGATTTGCTTGATAGCCTCTGCCCTCTGGTTTTGTGGTAGGTTTGGCATGCCTTGTTTTCTTGGCAAGGTATGAAATTGGAACCTGTAGCCTCGGTCTATAATGTCCAAAATCCATTTGTCCTTTGTCAGTCTGTGCCAATTTTCTGCAAACAGAGATAATTTCCTGCCCAAGGGAGCTTCTATTTGTTCCCTGGTAGGCAGAAGTAGAGGAAAGTCATTGAGATTGTGGCTGTGGGGCAGGAGAGACCCCTGTGTCACTTCTTTGGTTTCCTGGCTGCCATTGTCGTCCCCTGTAAGGACCTCTGTATTGGCCTCTTCCTCGGCCACGTCTGTTTTTACCCCTTTGAAACTTTTCTGGATTAGGAAAAGACCAGTTTTTTGAAGGCCAATTCCTACTGAATCTGGGGGGTTGAACCTGGAGGAAATCTTTCACCGTCTGAACTGATTTTGCTTTTTCCTCGATGGTCTTTAACACATCCTTAGCATTAGCACCAAAAAGCTTGTTCTTTTCCAAAGGTGCATCCAGAAGTTTTGCCTTTACATGATCTGGTAGAGGTTGATCTTTTAACCATGCATGTCTACGAATGACTGCCCCTGTCATAGCTGCCCTACATGAAGCTTCCAGTGCATCATATCCACACTGCAGGAAGTGATTGCTTACTTGCTGAGTGTTATGTACTGCTTCCTGCAAAGCCTTCCTATCTAAAGGATCAGGAGTGGCCAATGTTTTTTGTAAATCTTCTAACAGGAAATCCTGATATTGTAACATATGAAAAAGGCAATTCAAGGCTCTCATGGATAAGGTAGTGGAAGTGTAAACCTTTTTGCCCCATCTCTCTAAAGACCTAGCTTCCCTGTTGGAGGGAAATGGATTTTTAGAGGTGGAAGCTGAAACTCCTTTAGGCCCCTGAGAAATAGTTTCCAAATCAGCAGTATGGGCCCTGAATAAATGGGAATGAGTTTCTGGGACCCTGTAATACCTGTCTGGCTTGGCTGGAGCAGGAGGAAGAGAGTCAGGGGTAACACTAGAGTCAGAATATAAATCATCCAAAACATCAAGTACAGGAGGAATAGCTAAGGGCCTGTGCTGGGGCTTCTTAAGGAAAGTCCGAAGGCGTTTTCTGGAATCAGAATATTCCTGGCCTTGCCACTTGAAATGTTCCCTCATGGTATGCAGAACTTCCCCAAAAGAAATATCCTCAAGCGGGGAGGCCGAGGGGATGAAATACTCTGCATCCGAGTCCTCATAGGTCTGGAAGAGCTCTTCCTGGCAATCAAAGTGGACAGAGCCCTCAGAGTCTTCATCTGATGGAATAGGGCCAGAGGGTTCACCCGGGGCCTTTTATCAGAAGGAGGTTGGGATCCTCTCTCAGGATGGGCCTGTGAACCTCTAATCATAGAAATTAAATCAGCAGCCATAGACATAATTTGTGTCTCTGGAGGAGGCTGAGGAAAGGTTTTAGTAGTAAGATGCTTTGTTTTGATGGCTGCCTTAGCCCTGGTATAGGCCTTAATAGACATGGCCATAGGAGGCCTGGCAGCTCCATGTGCAGGAGTGACCTTGTCTACAGCAATGGTCTCGGGCATTTCCTCGGTTTCGGTATCCGGAGGAAAATCAATAACTGGCGTCGAAGTGATATCTGGAATCTGAGTCGTCGGTAATGCGGTGTCTTCGGTTCGGAGCGGTGGAGAGACCGTCTCAGAGGGAACCGGAGCACCCGCGGTAGGTTTTGGCGTGGAGTTGGAGGTAGACGCGGGCCGAGGATGCCGGTCCCGGTCTTTTCATTTCTTGGGAGTGTGAGATGTCGGAAGATCCGATGGCATTGTGCAAGCGAATTTATCGCCGAAAAAATCTTCAGCGAACTCCGCCCGGTGCCTGAGTGCGCTTGTTGAAGCGAGCACAGGCTACACAGGCTGAGACGTCGTGGTCCGGGCCAAGGCAAGGAAGACAGTAAGAGTGGAAATCCTTATGAGGTATTTGTTTACCACAAGACAGACAATTGTTAACTTTTTCAGTAATTTCTGACATCGGCTGAGGCAAGAAAAGGTCCCCAATGGGGTACTTAGCTTTTTTGATGACTTCGGAATCGAAGAATACAGGAGCTGACCGACCGGCACATGCAAACTGCTTCTGCTTCGGGCACCGTGCGGCAAGAAAGACTGAAGAAGATGGCGTCGGCTGATGCTTATGTACTCCAGCCGCTCTGACGTCGGAGAGAAATGCGACATCAGCGCCGGACCCAGACTTTGGAATCCGGCCGACCGAGGGCTGCCTGAGGCAGGACAACCCACATGTTATGACTGCAGTTGCATTCTTGAAGGACATCCTGTAACCTTCGTCTATTATTTGCAGTGTCCATGTGTCCCTTGCAATATAATGCCAGTTTTTTGAGAATAAAGCCAGCTTTCCGCCCAAGGGTGCTTCCAGTTGATCCCTGGTAGGCAGAATCAGAGTTAAGTCATTGAGCCTGTCCTGGTGTAGTAGTTGTTGTTGCTGCTGTTGCACTACTCCTCTGGTTGGCATGCTGCCACTGATGGCCTCTGTAGGAGCCCTTCGATTGACCTCTGCCTCTAGGGCGCCTGTTCCTGCCCCTCTGGGCTCTGTCCGAGTCTGGAAAGGACCAATTCTTAGTAGGCCAGTTTCTGCTGAATCTCGGCGGTTGTACCTGCAGGAAATCCTTAACTGTTTGCACAAATTTTGCCTTTTCTTCAACCTTTTTTAAGATCTCCTGAGCAGAGGAGCCAAATAAATTTTGTTTCTCCATTGGAGCATCCAGGAGTTTAGCTTTAACATGGTCTGGCAAAAATTGTTCCTTCAGCCAGGCATGCCTACAAATAACTGCCCCAGTCATAGCTGATCTAAATGAAGCCTCCAATGCATCATAGCCACATTTTAAGAAATTATTACTAACCTGTTGTGAATTGTGTACCAAATCCTGAAGGGATTTACGGTCAAGGGGTTCAGGAGAAGAAAGTTTCTTATTCAGTTCATCTAACAAATACTCTTGGTACTGTATCATATGAAATTGACAATTTAACGCCCTGACAGAAAGAGTTTCAGAAGTATATACCTTCTTTCCCCATCTCTCTAAAGCTCTGGACTCTCTTTCAGAGGGTAGAGGATTTTTGGCAGTGGCGGCCGCAACCCCTTTCGGGCCCTGAGAAATAGTTTCTGGGTCCGCAGAATGGGCTTTATACAGATGGAAATGAGAATCCGGGACCCTGTAGTATCTGTCAGGTTTGGCAGGGGCCGGAGGAAGAGTATCAGGGGCTGTACTGACATCATTGTACACATCATCAATTACATTCAGAACAGGAGGTATAGCTAAGGGCCTATGTTGAGGCAAATGCAAAAAGGTCCTTAATCTTTTTCTAGAATCAGAGAAATCCTGACCCTGCCATTGAAAATGCTCTCTTATGGAGTGTAGAGTCTCACCAAAGGAAAACTCTTCAGGAGGGGAGGCCGAAGGGATAGATTCCTCAGCATCTGAATCCTCATAAGGCGAATAAGCCTCCTCCTGGTGGTCTGACAACTCAGATCCATCCGTGGAATCATCTGAAGAGTGTGGGTCAGAGGGGTCAGTCCTGGGCCTTTTGTCCGGTGGAGGGTGAGAGGCCCTGTCTGGGTGAGGTTGTGAACCTCTAATTAAAGAAATAAGGTCCTCTGCAAGGCTGAGGATCTGAGAACTAGAGGAAGGCCTCTGGGAGGTAGTTTTGGAAGGCAAAGCTTTAGATAGTTTGGCAGCCTTAGCCCTAGAAAAGGCCTTAATGGACATGGAGGCAGGGGGCCTAGCTGCCCCACATGCAGAAGTAGAAATGTCCAAAGGTATGGTGTCGGACATTTCCTGAACACTGGATTCGGTAGGAAGTTCGGTAGCTGACTCAGCTGGGGCCTCCCGGGCCTCGGTGGTCGGATGAATGGGTTTGAAAGTAGGAATCTTCGAGGACTTGGTTTCGGCCGAAACTGAGACACTCGCGGTAGGCCTTGCCGTGGTTTCAGCCGAAACCGCGGGCCACGAGTGTCGGTCCTTCTCCTTCCGTTTTTTCACCAAATGCGAAGTCGGAGTCTCCGACGGCATTTTATAAGCAAAACTGGCCAGAGTTTGTCGGTTGAAGGAAGCACAGGCTGAACAGGCCGATACGTCGTGGTCTGGGCCTAAGCAAGAAAGGCAGTAGGAATGGAAATTCTTATGAGGTATTTGTTTCCCACAAGTTAAACCATTATTTACTTTGTCTGACATCGGCTGAGGCAAGAAAGAGTCCCCAACAGGGTACTTAGCTTTTTTCGAAGTCTTCGGTAGCTGAATTCACTGGATCTGACCGACCGGCACTTGCGAACAGCTTCTGCTTTGGGCACCGCGCGGCAAGAAAGACCGAGGAAAATGGCGTCGGCTGATGCTTTTATACCCCAGACGCTCTGACGTTGGGGAAAGTGTGACATCAGCCAAGGCCAGACCCAGACTTTGGAATCCAGCCGACCGAAGGGCTGCCTGAGGCAGGACAACCCATATGTTATGACTGCAGATGCATCCTTGAAGGACATCTAGGAGAGGCAGGATGCCCTGCAAGACTGCAGTGGCAAAGCCTGCTCTAGTTTGGGGGGTATAATGGTAGGTGATAGTGCTTGGAGAAGGTATGCACAGAACTCCACGTGGCTGCTTCCAAAATATCTTTGGTAGGAACTCCTCTGAGGAAAGCTGCAGAGGTAGCTGTGGTCCTTGTGGAGTGAGATCTGATGCCTGTAGGTACAGTTTTGCCATGAAAAGAATAGCAAAAGCGTATGCAGTGGGCTATCCATTTTGAGATTGTCTGTTTGGAAATTGGCTTTCCTTGAGCTCCTACAGCATAGGACACAAAGAGCTGTTCTGATTTTCTGAAAGGCTTTGTTCTGTCCAAATAATAACACAGTTGTCTGTGGATGTCCAAGGAATGTAGTAATCTCTCCCCTTTGTTTTGAGGATTAGGATAAAAGGTAGGTAAGTGTATGGCCTGATTCAAAGCTACCCTGGATACCACTTTAGGCATAAAGGACGGGTTGGTTGGTAAGGAAACTCTGTCCTGATGGAAGATGATAAAAGGCTGCATAGCCATGAGAGCTTGTAATTCTGAAACTCTATGAGCTGAGGTAATAGCCAGAAGGAAAGCTGTTTTCCAGGACAAATATTGCAAATCTGATGAGGCAGCTGGCTCAAAGGGAGGCAAGGTCAGTTTTTCCAGAATGAAATTGAGATCCCAAGCAGGTATTGGTTGTTTCCTTGGGGGTCTTAGATTCTTAGCCCCTCTGAGGAACTGTCTTAAGAGAGGGTGAGAGAATAAGGGTGGATCAGTGTTGTATTCTGCAGAAATGGCTGAGGCATGGATTTTGGAGGAGAATGAAAGTCGACTGCTTAGCAGCTCAGCTAGATACTGTAGTATTTGAGGTAAATTCAGTTTTCCAGGGTCCTGGCCCTTTTTCTCATTCCAGACACAAAACTGTTTCCATTTTGCGGAGTAAGCTTTTCTAGTTGACGGCCTTCTGGCCTCCAAAATGACATCCTGCACCTCCTTGGAGAGTAGGGTCTGTTGTGATGCTAAAGAATCTTCCATGCGGCTAGATTGAGTGTTTTTAGCTGGCTGTGAAGAGTTTTGAAGCTGTGCTGAGTCAGGAGGAGAGGCATTAGAGGCAGGGTCCATGGTGGTGAATGCGTCAGGCTCCTCAGGAGTGGGTACCAGTGTTGTCTTGGCCAGTCTGGAGCAATGAGAATCATCTTTGGTCTGTCTGCTCTGTTTTTCAATAGAACTTTGGGCAGCAGAGGAAGAGGTGGGAAGGCATAAACTGTCATTGATGTCCAACTGAAAGAGAGAGCGTCCACTCTCCAGGCCTTTGGATGGAAAATCCTTGAGCAGAATTTTGTCAATTGGTGATTTTTGTGGGAGGCAAAGAGATCTATGTCTGGCCTTCCCCATGCTTGGATTATTTCTGTAAAAACTTTTGGATGCAACTTCCATTCGTGTGGATCTGTCATATTTCTGCTTAGGTTGTCTGCCAGCGTGTTTTCCTTGCCTGGCAAGTACTGTGCTTGTAGTTCGATTTGCAAGTCCATGGCCATGTTCCAAAGTGACATGGCCAGTCTGCATAGGGGGTATGAATGTGTTTCTCCCCGCTTGTTTATGTACCACATAACTGTGGTGTTGTCCGTTCTTATCAATAGTTGACCTGGTTGCAGAAGGTCTTTGAAAGCTATAATCGCATTTATTACTGCTAGCATTTCCTTTTGATTGATGTGAAGGTGCTTTTCTTTTTGGGACCATTTGCCCTGAATGCACCGATATGTCATGTGCGCCCCCCAGGCGTAGTCCGAGGCTTCTGTTGTGATGACTTGATTTGCTTGAGGCTTGCTGAATGGAAGACCTGTGTTTGTTTGGCATGCTTGAGCCCACCACAGAAAATCCTTTTGTAGACATGGAATTAGTGGTATTATTGTTTCCAAACTGTGGCTGTGTTGAGACCATAGGTTTTTCGGGTACCATTGAAGTTTCCTCATATGCAGCTTTGCACATGGGATTAGTAAGATGCAAGATGCCATGAATCCCAGAGCCTGCAGGATTTTCCTTGCAGTCAGCCTGGTGCAATTTGCTAGTGCTCTGAAGTATTGAGTTAGTTGCCCCTGCTTCTCTGGCGTGAGGTAGGCCATCTGGGTGTTTGTGTCCAAGTTGGCACCCAGGAAAATTATCTTCCGAGAGGGTATTAGCCTTGATTTCTTTTTGTTGACTGTGTATCCCAGAGAGTTCAACAACATTATTACATAAGCCAGATGTTTCAGAATTATGTGCTTGCTGTCTGCTTGGATCAGGCAGTCGTCCAAATAGGGGTATATTTGTATCCCTTGAAGTCTGCAGTAGGAAATTACTGATGCCAGGCATTTCGTGAATACTCTGGGCGCAGTAGATAAGCCAAAGGGCAATGCAGAGAATTGATAATGGGTTGAACCTGCAAGAAATCTGAGGTATCTTCTGCAATTTTGTCTGATTGGGACATGCAGGTATGCCTCCTTGAGGTCCAATGTTACCAGCCAAGACTCCTTGCCCAGCATGGGAAGAAGATGCTGTAGAGTGAGCATCTTGAATTTTGGTACGAGTAGAAATGTGTTTAGGATGGATAGGTCCAAAATAGGTCTCCAATCTTTTCCCTTCCTTGGTACCAGGAAGAGTCTGGAATAAAAACCTTGACCTTGTTCGTGCGTAGGTACCTCTTGAATAGCTTTCATGGCTATGAGATCTGTAATTTACCTTTGTGCCTCTGCCCTTTGATTGTGTGGCAGATTTGGCATGCCTCTCATTTTTGGAAGGGTGTGAAAATGGAATCTGTAGCCTCTGTTTACAATGTCCAGGATCCATTTGTCTTTTATGACAATATGCCAATTTTTTGAAAATAATGCCAGTTTTCCTCCTAAGGGGGCTGCCATTTGAGTCTTGCTTGGCATGCAAAGGGGAAAGTCATTGGATTTGCTTTCTGAATGATTGCGAGTTATCCTCACCACCTCTTTGTGTAGGAGCTTGCCATTGTTTGCCTCTAAACAATCCTTGGGATTGTCCTCTGCCCCTCATGCGCCTGTATCTACCTCTTTGGGGTCTGTCCGTGGCTGGAAAGGACCCATTTTTGGAAGGCCAATTTCTACTGAAACGTGGGGGTTGTACCTGTAGAAAATCTTTCACAGTTTGCATTGATTTAGCCTTTTCCTCCATTTTCCTTAATACCTCCTCAGCATTAGCACCAAATAATACATCCTTTTGTAGAGGGGCATCTAGTAATTTAGCTTTGACATGATCAGGCAAGGTTTGTTCCTTGAGCCAGGCATGTCTACGTATGACTGATCCTGTAACAGCAGCTCTACATAAGGCCTTACTAGAGCATCAAAACCACATTGTAAGGTATGCTTACCCACTTGTTCTGCACTATTCATCAAATCCTGCAACTCCTTCAAGTCTGGTTGTTCAGGTTGTGACATTTTACTTTTCAATTGTGATAACAAAAACTGTTGGTATTTTAGCATATGGAACTGACAGTTTAAGGCCCTCATGGTTAAGGTAGCAGAGGTATATACCTTTTTTCCCCACCTTTCTAAGGATCTGGAATCTCTCTCGGACGGTAATGGGTTTTTGCAGTGGAGGCCTTAATTCCCTTGGGGCCCTGTGAGATGGTTTCTGGGTCAGCAGCATGGCTTTTGTATAAAAATTGGTGTGAGTCAGGAACCCTGTAGTACCGGTCAGGCTTGACTGGGGCTGGAGGCAGAGAATCCGGGTTAAGACAGGCCTCCGAGTAAACATCATCTAGGATGTCCAAGACAGGAGGTATAGCCAGAGGCCTGTGCTGAGGTAGCAAGAGAAATTCCCTAAGCCTTTTCTTGGAATCTGAATAATCTTGGCCTTCCCAGTGGAAGTGTTCCCTTAAGGTATGCAAAGTTTCCCCAAATGAGTAATCCTCTGGGGGGGATACAGAAGGAATGGACTCCTCTGCATCAGAGTCTTCAAAAGGGGAGTAAGAATGTTCCTGATCATCCGAATGCTCTGAAATAATGGAGCCCTGATCAGAGGAGGGGGATTCTTCCTCCACTCTGGGCCTTTTGTCCGGTGGGGGTTGAGAACCCCTGATAAGAGTAATTAAATCCTCAGCCATTTTAAGCATCTGTTTTTTAGGCATGGGGCCTGGAGATGGGCCCTGTGTAGCTTGTCTCTTAGAATGCATGGCTGCTTTAGACTTAGTGAAAGCCTTGATGGAAAAAGAAGAGGAAGGTCTGAAGATCCCTTGAGTGGAGGTAGACCTGTCCACATTTTGAGGTACAACGCCAAGAGTGGCTTCGGTATCTGTAGTCGGGGTGTGGGCCGAGGAGCCTGTGACCTCGGGCCACAGGAGACTCCGCCAATGAAGTGTGGTCGGTAGTCAGGGGCTGCGTAGGCACCTCGCTGAGAACCGGACCACGTGTACTCGGCTTTGGCGTGGTGTCGGTAGAGGCCATGGACCTCATGTGTCCGTCCTTATCTTTGCGTTTTTTAGACAAAACTGGAGTCGGAGTATCCGATGACATAATATAGTTAAATGTTTTTCCAAAATAATGCTGGGCGAACTCCGCCCGATGCTTAATGGTGCGTTTGTTGAATGTAGCACAAAAGCGACAGACCGAGACGTCGTGGTCTGGGCCTAAACAAGGTATACAGAGGGAATGGAAATCCTTATGCGGTATTTGCTTCCCACATGAAATACAATTATTAACTTTGTCTGACATCGGTCTGAGGCAAGAAAAGTTTCTAACGGGTACTTAGCTTTCAAGAAGACTTCGGTTTCAAAATTTTTGTAATTTCAGGAGCTGGCCGACCGGCACTTGCGAACTGCTTCTGCTTCGGGCACCGCGTGGCAAGAAAGACTGTAGAAAATGGCATCGGCTGGTTCCTTTATACCCCTGTCGCACTGACGTCAGGGAAGAAGCGACGACAACCGACGCCGGACCTAGACTTTGGAATTCGGACGGCCGAGGACCCGCCTGATGGCAGGAGAACCCATCTGTTATGACTGCAGCTGTATGCACAATGAACATCACAATGGTCTGGAAACAGTGCAAGCAAAACATCTAGAATTTAGGAACTTTTACATAAAGGTTAAGAAAAGGCAGATTTAACACAGGTCTCCACACATGCTCCTTCTTTGGTGCCAAAATTATCCTGGAATAAAAACTTCTGCCCATGTGATTTGTGGGCACTTGTTCTATGACTCCTGTTTCTAAGGTGTTGTAGAACTGGTGGAAACAGGTCTGTCTCTTTTGGTGAATGTGGGAGAATTCCCATGAAAGGAGAGTTCACCCACTACTAAGTGAATCCTTCCTAAATCACTTTAAACATCCATCTATCAGAAACCATCTGACACCAAGCTAAAGGGTTGAGGGTCAGTCGGTGTAAGACAGGTAAGGAAACAGGGGCAGGAGGTGTGGATTAGATTCCCAGCACAGTTATTCATTAGCTGGAAAATGTATTCTTTTTGGGAATGTTGCTTCTTTTTTCTAGTGTGGAAGCAGTATTCTCCTGCCATTTTCTTTTGATGGCCTGATAGTTATTAGGCTGGGATTTCTGTTTGTTTTGCCCTCTAAAGGGCTAAGAAGTGTCCTTGCTAGCGTGGAAACCTGAAAATCTTAGAGACTCCATGCATCAGCTTACCTCTGTCATCCAACAGTTTCAAGACTTGTGTAGCCACAGGCCCATAATTCTCAATTGTCCAGATTTTAGCAGAATGTTCAGATTTTTGCTGATATTTTTTATCTATTCCTCATAGAATTTGTGGTTTTCTGGTGAGTCAGTAAGAACTTCTTCTTTTGGCTTTTCCTGGTTAGGGGTCGCCACAGCAGATCAGCTGTCCTCTCATGATTGCCAGCCCGGCGCCCAACCTTCCACAGAAGGCACACACTCACACCAAGGGCCAATTTAGAGCGTCCAATCCACCTACTGCATGTCTTTGGGATGTGGGAGGAAACCAGCGCACCCGGAGGAAACCCATGCGACCACAGGGAGGACATGCAGACTCCTCACAGAAGGCACCCCAGACGAGAATCGAACCGGAGAACCACTTGCTGTGAGGCGGCAACGCTAACCGCTGCACCACCGTGGCCGCCCATGAGTCAGTAAATTCACTAAATAATGGCAGCCAATTGAGTTTCAGACTTTATATCCTTTAGAAAATGCATGACAACATTTAACATCTTATTCTAGCAACTTTCTAAGTTTATAAGAGCATTTTTTTTAATTTGACCCTACTTTTGGGCCTTTGTATCCCTAATATTTTTGGCTTTGCCCAGATTTCTTGTGAAGAGATGAGAGGTATGCACAGGTCCAAATACCAGACCTGAGCTAAGTGGAGAATTAAGAATTTCAGACTTCATATCATCAGAAAAATTCAGATTACGCAATCAAACAAATCTCAACACCACAAAAGACGCAGAAGCTCTAGACACATTTTTTGCGCAATCTTACACACTGCTCAGAACATGTTTCTGTAGACAATGAAGTAGCAAATTCTTCCAAACTATAGGCACATTTTAACATAAATTTCTGCATATAGTACTATTAATTCAAGATCGTAAAAGCTAATATAGTAGAAGTAAACAGTCACTTACCTTGTTTGTCTTGCCACTTGCCCTCTATCTGAGGGTACTGGGTTAGAGGATGCCAAAGACTTCTTGTTAGCTGTTGCTGCTAGAGTAACTGCAGCAGGGTCAGCTGACGGTCGAGAATAAATACATTCATAATCTGAAGATACCCTATACTACTTATCAGGTTTCTTTAGAACTGCAGCCAGTGAGTCAGGATCCTTGCAAACAGTTTTAAAAGTGTCTTCATGAGCTGAGACAATGGGAGGAATAGGGGCAGAATTAGGAACCTCATCCAGTAATAGATCATAAAATCTGCCCACTTCTGGGGGATCCCATATTTGCTCCCAAACAAAAGCATCCCTGAATCTAGCAACAATCTTTGAAAAAAAATTATCTAGGATTAACTTCAGGTTCACAATCTGAAGTGTCCGAGTTATTGGCGATGGAGTTCAGATGAGAATCACCATTGTCTTTGTCAGCATCCTCATCCTCTGAAAATGCATACTGTTCTCTGGCAATACCTACACTACAACTGTGAAAAGGCAAACAATTTCCAGAACTGACTGCAAAACACTGTTAGCCAAAGATATAACAACTGACATATACAGAAACAACCTGATCATCTACCTTGTCATTAAGGTTTTGTTTCTTTTTTCTAGGAATCTCTCTACTGGGAGAATGGTCAGGGGACAGCCAACTGTCCCTGGCAAGAAGTCTCTGTCTCTGGACAACTCCTGTACCTAAAGTGTTTGGTTCTGCCATACCTGTAACAGGTACTGGAACAGTCCCTGAGGATGTGTCTAACCTTTGATCCATACTGGCCATTACCCCTACACCAGAGGGAGTCAAAGCAATAGGTAAGTAGTCATTGGAACCATTTTTGGCAATACCAAAGTTACTAAGTGTAGGCTGAGGCAATGATTTTATACTTGTTTTTTTTTTCTTTTCTTTTCTTTTTAGGTATAACTGGAGTGGAAGAAACAGGACCAGGAATATTATCCATACTGTAGTCAGAAAAGAAACTTGATAGGTGGTACAGTAAAATTAGTAACACTGGGAGAAGGTAAGTATTTACTACTAAGCACAACAGTACACTTCCCTTCCTCAGACAAAAATAAAATGTCCCCACACTAATAAACATAAGCAATATACTGAAAATTGTGTCACCAAACCTTAAACTTTTAGTCAGAAATACACAGAAAGTGTATTGCCTCAGAAATGAAAAAAAATATTCTAATTCTGTTAAAAATAGTAATAGATGAGAAAAAACACATTCTGACTGTAAAAACACAGGCCAAATACTTAATATTCTTTTTATAAAATCACATTTTTCCACATCAAATTGAAAATATAATACAAGTTAACAGACCAAAAGCACATGCAATTCTTGACAAAATCTGGTATTCTCAAGGTGGAAGACCACAAATTGCTGTTCTTATATATATATATATAAATTCTTAACGTAGATCAAAAATAATACCACAGATATTCAATAAAAAATATCTATGAGAGGAAAGGGTCCCAAAAAAGGGGTCTTGTCTGTTAGGCAATAAAATGTTGACCGACTACTATTCCTCTGGAGCCAGAGGGATGCTTCTTGTCAAGCTGACTGTAGAATTCTGAATATTTACTTCACTCTGGTTAAGGACATATATCCCTCCAAAAAGGGAGCAGCCTATCAGCAGCCAAAGTGAGTGAGAGGTAGGGGAGTTGAAGCTTTGGCAAGCTATCCGGATGCTGGGTCCTTGGCCAGATACTACCCATAGCCTACTGCAGATCTGGCAATGAAAAATATCCTTGATTAAAGTTACAAATGATAGCAAAGTGTGCCATAACAAATGAATAGTTTATTCCCATGTCAAATACTGACAGAGGTAATGTATGACTGGAGCAGTCAAGGGATCCAAATCTTTTATTGGCAGTCCATATAGAAAAATGTGTCCATTAAGTCTTACACATTTTTCTAGCATTAGGCCTCTGGCCAGAGGTGAGCATATGAACTACTTTGATGGGGCATGAAGAATCTATGGCCATTACTGGAATTAGCGTAACCAAGTGGTTAGATGGAGGAAGTAAAAGATAGGTGAGGCTTGTTGGACATGAGGGTCAAATGGGTACTGTAAGACCACCACACAGGACACACATTATTACAAGTCAGGGTACACATCTGAAAATCTACTTAGCATCAGTGGGTTGATTGGATGGATGGATAGGGCCGCAGGTAGTGCAGCATTCCTTGACCCAGGGTTTACTTACTATTCACCAAGATATAAGCACTGGTCATGGATTGACGTCGAGTTTCATAAAGTCAAGACCACAACGTTGGAACCTTAAAACATTGAAAACACACTACATCAAGCTACAAAAGGGCGAAAATAGAAGACTAAAACAATGAAATGCAAAACGTCGAATTTAAATATGCAAAAGTTATGTCAGTCTTCCCAGTTGTGCATACTGTAAAGTAAATCTTAAAGAATTGTGAAAACATATCACATTAGAATGTCAACGTGAAGTGCCAGCTCATGAACCCATTGCTAGGAAAATAGAAACACCCATGCTGATCACATTCTTGCCCATAATTTTAGAAGTGAAGACGTGAAGGCCAAACATATTGTGACATCCATAACGAACTAACTGTGCCTGTATCGCTGTCTACAACAAATTGGAAAAAAGTAAATACATTACAATTTAAGCAGATTTGTAACTGCTTTCAAAAAATTAACCGCAGAGTAGGAATCCTTGTTATTTATCACATGTTCAAACTGTGAGTGCCATAAGACAAGTTTCCTCTTTTTTGGTGAAGGAGGAAATCCTGCAGCTAAACGTATTCTCATTTCCTCAACCCTGTCTTGTTCGGGTGTAAGTGTAGACAGCAAAAAAGTCAAATCTACTGCCCGAGTCCCAAGTAGAATTTTCAGCCTCCTATGCCACGCCTCTATACTATTCTGTGTTCTAGGCAAACATAGGTTGTTCAACTCGGATATGTTCCAAACGTTAATGGGGAATACCGGCAGAAAGCGAGCAAAAGATGTACTTTGTTGCAAACTTCCTTGCTTTTCAGAATAAGTACCATTCGCTAAAGTAATTTAACAGGTGTCTGCCTTCCACAGGAAACACTTCTCTTAATGCACTGAATCCAGACACAACTTCTTCCTCTTCTAAGAAAGCTAAGGCCACTATACATTTAACAGCAACTTGAAATTCCTTGCAAGAATTGTACAAGCAAGATAAGCCTAAAGCCTGCACTTTACGCCAAACATTTTGCCCAAAGTGAAAACAGCAATCTTTGGGAATAACACCAGGGACATTACTGCGTACACTCTTGATTGCAGCAATTTCAAAATCACACATAACGCTTCATGGATGGCTCAAAGTCATGCTCATGTAAAAGTTGAAATATACAGTCCCGCATAACATTATAAGATCTTAAAGATTTTTTGGACATTAAACAATGCAGCAAGGGAACCATTTTATTATATCCACCATACCTTACAATGCTGTGAATGCTGTGTAATTGCCTGCATATTAAACCTTTATAAAAGAATGTCCCATCATTAAGCCAAACACTAGAGCGGCTTAAATCATACAGGTTACACACAGTTGTATAAACTGAGACAGTTAAATCACTTGCAGAGTCTGTGAAACATTTCTCAATACATTCACCAAACGTTTCTCAATACATTCACCATCTTTCAAAGGGAACTCACTCAAGTTTACATTTTCTAACGTTAGATTCTTATCAGCCTGACCTTTACTGCGTTTTCTATGGATTCTACCCACTTGTTGGAGCAATGCTTTTCTGTTTGGCAAGCTTGACACAAACTGTACAGAGGTAGATGCCATAATGTCATCATCAATTAAACAGGGGGTATCTCGACAATTCAGCCTTCTGCTTTAATTCATAACTCATGAGATGCTTTTCCATCTCTGCTGGACTACCTGTATGATGGTGTGGAGTAGATTTACATAGCTCTTCGCCATTAAAAAGGGATATGGTAACTGTTCTACCTTTACATTTCTCCATGTGTTTTCTTTATTATTTACTGTAAGTTCCAAGTTGTACACATATCCATCTACGATAAGGATTCCCTTACCCTTCTGGGATTTTGTTGTTTGTTGTGTACACCCGTCCTAGCACTCCAGGATTTTCAAACGTAACTTCCGCCATGTTGCAGGTACTGGGTATAAAGTCTTAAAGTAACATTTACCTATTTATACCATCTACTATTACATTTAGATGTTCGATGTTATGCAACTCGATATTTTGATTTTCAATGTTTTGACTTCAGTGTTTTGCTGTTTTAACACTTGATGCAGTGTGTTTTCAATGTTTAAGGTTCCGACGTTGTAGTCGCGACTTTATGAAACTCGACATTGTGTTAATTTGAGGTTTCAAAGTAGACATATATATATATATCTACACACACACATACTTCAAATCAGTGAAAGCGGACATCATCAAAACCCACTTAAGAGAGACCAGTTTAGCGAAAATGCACAATCAAAAATGTACAGCATCGACTCCAGGAACATCAAGCACACTTCTAGCAAATAAAAATATCACAATAAACCAACTACAACTGTCCGATCATGTATCTTAAGAAAGTACTCGCCTTACATCGCACACACAATATCCACTAGTGAATTTTCCCATAAGTCTACATGATCTTAAAGAAACGGGGAATCTAAACAAGACAATATCTGTATAGCAACATTTTTGCAGGGAGGCAAGCCCTTCTGCACCCCCATGTGGGGGGGCTCTGTCCCCCCCACCCCCCAGAAATTAAATATACCAACTCTGAGAGCTCACTACCGTGAAGAAAAGGGCATATTTATAGGTACATTATAAGTGTTGCAAATAACTACACATCAGTACCCTAATTTTGATAGTGAGGCATTTGATGTAAGTTTTTGAATGTGCGCATTTTCGCTAAGCTGGTCACGATGAAATGGATTTCAATTATGTCAGCTTTTGCTGATTTGAAGTAATATATATATATATATATATATATATATATATATATATATATATATATAGATCTACTTTGAAACCTCTAATTTACACAATGTCGAGTTTCATAAAGTTGAGACCACTTTAAACATTGAAAACACACTAAATCGGGCGTGGAAACAGTGAAGTCAAAACATTGAAAATCAAAAAAGGAAGATATTATTATATAAAATCATCTTAATCAAAGCATGTAGCATTTCAACCTTCTCGGGTGAGAAACAGTTCTGTTCATGTAAAAATGTTTTAACCCACTCTATACCTATAGTATTTGGTATTACAGTGAATAAGGACTGTACATCGAGTGTAACCAAATACCATTCACCTTTTTTAAAAATAGCTTTAGTAAAATCATATAAATCACATAAAAATTGTCTAGAGTCTTGCAAAATGTGCAGATAGATGGTGTAGCTATGGGCACATTATGTGCCAATAGCTACGCCAATCTTATCATGCTAGTATGGGAGATGGAATATGTATTAGTTAGTATGTTAGGCAAGCATGTAATTTTCTACAGAAGATTCGTGGATGACCTGTTTTTCATATGGGAAGGCACTACTAAGGAAATGTCAATTTTTTACAATTATATTAATACAAGCACAAGCTTTTTAAAGTTCTTGATGACTTGTCCAGATCGGGAGGTTAGCTTTCTGGATGTGTTAATGAAGGTAAAGGAAGATGGGGCAACAGATACTAGAAAACTCTGTTATAAGAACACTCACTTGTATCGAAGTAGTATGCACCCACGTTTTACCTTTAATAATGTGGTGAAGGGGCAAGCTATAAGAAATCGTGAGTTAATGCTAGTGAGGAAAATTTTAAGAAAGAACTGAGAGATCTAGAAGAAAGGTTTGTAGCAAGGGGGTATGATAAAAAGGAAGTATCTGATAAATTAGTTGAAGTAATACAAAGAAGAGGGAATGAAGGAAGGCCTTATTTTTCCTCAGATCCACCTGCATGTGTGAATAAGGTAGATGAGCTTAGGTGCAGGGTACCAGTAAAGTACAGTTGTGTACCTACCATAAATGTAGATGTTCGGTGTATTCACTGTTGCAGTCATTACACTGGGGTTATCCTGCTGGCAGGCTACCCTCAGTCAGCCTGAATTCCAAAGTCCTGGTCCGGTGTCAGTTACTGTCACCTCTTCTCTGAAGTCAGTGCACCAGGGGTACACATAAGATGCAGCAGACGCCATTTTCTTCAGTTTTTCTTGCCCCAGATGTCAGGTGCCCCCAAGAAGGTAGGCAATACATGTTGCAAATAAAAACATACAGTAAAATAAAAACAATACCTTCATCTACAAGCAAATACACCACATAGGTTGTATAGGATAGAAAAGTATAGATAAGTCCTAGCAAAGAAAGGGGGATAGAGGGTGGGTAACCTGGACTGCAATAGTGAATACACTCGAACATCTACATTTATGGTAGGTACACAACTGTACTAGGTTCATCGTGTTTCACTGTTGCAGTTATTACACTTGGGTTGAATACCAAAGCTGAGGTAGGGCGGCTGGGTCTAAATAGGATTAGGAGTGGCTATGAGGCCCTGCAGAACTGCAGTAGCAAAGCCTGCTCTGGATTTAAAGTAAAGAGGTAAGTGATAATGCTTGGTAAAAGTGTGCACTGAACTCCAAGTTGCAGCCTCCACAATTTCCTTGGTTGGTACTCCTCTGAGAAAGGCTGCTGAAGTGGCTGCTGCCCTGGTAGAATGTGGCCTAATATTCTTAGGCACTAACTTGCCATGCTGTGCATAGCAGAAACAAATACAGTGTCCTATCCATTTTGAAATAGTATGCTTTCAGATAGCCTTTCCTTGTGATCCTGCAGCATATGCCACAAACAGTCGCTCAGTTTTTCTGAAAGCTTTTGTTTTGTCCAAGTAGAAGCGTAGCTGTCTGTGTATGTACAAAGAGTGCAGAAGTTTCTCCTCTTTATTCTGGGGATTTGGATAAAATTTTGGCAAATGAATGGTTTGGTTAAGAGCCACACTGGATACTACCTTTGGCATAAATGTTGGGTTTGTCCTTAGAGAAACCCTGTCTGGATGAAAAATGATAAAAGGTTCCACTGCCATTAATGCCTGTAACTTTGAGACTCTTCTTGCTGAAGTTATTGCTAGGAGCAGAGCAGTTGTTAGCTGTATTGGCTGGCTAAAAAGGAGGTAGTGTGAGCTTTTCTAAGACAAAGTTGAGGTCCCATGGAGGTATCGATGCTATCCTTGGGGGTCTTATGTTTTTTGCCCCTCTGAGGTACTGTCTTAGCAGTGGATGAGAGAAAATAGGAGGTTCCGTATTGTAATGAGCTGAAATGGCAGAGGCATGGATCTTAACTGATGAGAAGGGTAGGCCTTTGTCCAGCATCTCAGTTAGGTATTGTAAAATCGGAGTAATATTTGGAACAAGTGGTTCAAGTCCTCATGCCTGGTTCCAAGCGCAGAATCTCTTCCATTTTTCTGCATAAGATTTCCTGGTGCTGGGCCTCCTGGCTCCCAAAATGACATCCATAACAGCTTTAGAGAGAGGTGTGTTCTGAGTGGCTATATTATCCGTCATACAGCCAGATTTAAGGTTCTGAGTTGGCTGTGCAGGATCTGATTGTTTTGTTGAGTCAGAAGATGAGGAATTAGAGGTAAAGTCCAGGCTGGGCCTTGAGACAAGTTCTTTAGGATTGGGTACCAGTGCTGGCGTGGCCAGTCTGGGGCAATCAAAATCATTTTTGGCTTCTCTTGTCTGACATTTAAGAGCACCTTGGGAAGGAGAGGCAGTGGTGGAAAGGCATAAACTGTTAGGGTTTTCCAGCTGAAAGATAGAGCATCCACTTTCTATGCTTGTGAGTGGTAAGTCCTTGTGCAGAATCTCTGTAGTTGGTAGTTGTGAAGGGAGGCAAAGAGATCTATGTCTGGGCATCCCCATTTCCTTGATGATATGCTGAAGACCTGTGGATTTAGTTTCCACTCGTGAGGGTCCATGAGGTTTCTGCTTAGTTGGTCTGCCAGAGTATTTTTCTTTCCTGGCAGGAATTGTGCCTGCAGATATACTTGATAGGTCAGTGCTGTGTTCCACAAAGTCATGGCTTGCCTGCAGAGGAATGTGTGCCCTCTTGCTTGTTTATGTACCACATAACTGTAGTATTGTCCATCTTTAGTAATAGTTGTCCTGGATGTAAAAGATCCTTGAAGGCTGTCAGGGCATTCTGTACAGCTAGCATCTCTTTTTGATTGATGTGAAGATGCATTTGGCCCGTGGGCCACGTGCCCTGAATACATTTTCCTGCCATGTGTGCCCCCCCCCAGGCATAATCCAATGCATCTGTTGTTAGTGTCTGCCTGGCTGTGGGTAAAGTGAAAGGCTGTCCCTTGTTGTGGTGACAGGCCAGTGCCCACCATCGAAACTCTTGTTGCAGGCAGGGAATAAGAGTTGTTATTGTTAATAGGCCGTGGCAAAGTTGAGTCCAAACACTTTTTAGGTACCCTTGTAGCTTCCTCATATGCAGTCTTGCATATGGAATTAGCAGGATGCAAGATGCCATGAAGCCCAAAGCCTGCAGAATTTTTCTTGCAGGTAGCTGGGTCTTTGTTGCCATCTTTTGAAAGTAATGAGTCAGTTGCCTTTGCTTGTCTGGTGTGAGATAAGCCATCTGGGCAGTTGTATTTAAGCTTGCACCCAGGAATATTATCTCTTGAGAGGGCGCTAGTTTTGATTTCTTTTCGTTTACTGTATACCCTAGGCAAATTAGTAATTCTTTTAGAAACGGCAGATGCTTTAGTAGAATGTCCTTGCTCTCTGCTTGAATAAGGCAGTCATCCAAGTAGGGATATATTTGAATTCCTTTTTGTCTGCAAAATGCAATTACTGGTGCCAGGCATTTTGTGAAGACCCTGGTCGCAGTAGATAAGCCAAAGGGCAGTGCAGAGAATTGGTAATGTATTGAGCCAGCTATGAATCTGAGGTATCTTCTGCAAGATTGTCTGATAGGGACATGCAGGTATGCCTCTTTGAGGTCCAAAGTAACTAGCCAAGCCTTCTTGCCCAGCATGGGTAGAAGTTGCTGCAGTGTCAACATTTTGAATTTTGGAACATCCAGGAAAGTATTTAGAATTGACAGGTCCAGTATTGGTCTCCAGGCTTTGTCCTTTCTGGGTACCAAGAAAAGTCTTGCGTAAAACCCTTGTCCCTGTTCTTGCTGTGGTACTTTTTGAATAGCTCTCATGTCCATGAGAGCAGAAATTTGTTTTTGTGCCTCTGCCCATTGGTTTTGTGGCAGGTCTGGCATACCTTTTGACCTTGGTAGGGTGTGAAAGTGGAACCTGTAACCCTGAGAAACAATATTCAGTACCCATTTGTTCTGGGTGATCATGTGCCAATTTTGTGAGAAAAGTGCTAGTTTTCCCCCTAAGGGTGCTGTCAAAAGGTAAATGCTTGGCTTTTCTAGAGGGAAGTCATTGGGACTGTTTCCTATAAGGTTGTGATTTGTCTTCTCCGCCTTTGGGGGCTGAAGCACCCCATTGTTTAGGTCTGTATGAGCCTTGGGGCTGAGATTTGCCTCTTGGGCATCTGTATCTGCCTCTTTGTGGCCTGACACTGGAAAGGACCAATTTTTAGAAGGCCATTTCCTGCTAAAACTAGGTGGCTGAACCTGTAAGAAATCCTTTACTGTCTGCATTGATTTTGCTTTATCCTCCATTTTCTTTAACATCTCTTCTGCCTTAACACCAAACAAAGTATGCTGTAATGGAGCATCCAATAATTTTGCTTTAACATGATCAGGTAAACTTTGTTCTTTTAACCAAGCATGCCTTCGAATGACAGAGCCTGTAACTGTGGCTCTGCAAGAAGCCTCTTATGAATCAAAACCACATTGCAGAGTATGCTTTCCCACTTGTTCAGCTGCATGCAATATATCCTGCATTTCCTTACTTTCAGGACATTCTGAGCTTGTAAGCATTTTCTGTTTTAGCAAAGACATTAGGTATTGTTGATATTTAAGCATGTGAAACTGGCAGTTTAAAGCCCTTACAGCTAAAGTAGCAGAGGTGTAAACTTTTTTCCCCCCATCTATCCAGTGCTCTAGAATCCCTATCAGAGGGAACAGGGTTTTTTGCAGTGGAAGCCTTGACCCCTCTGGGACCCTGAGAAATTGTTTCTGGGTCAGCAGCAGGGTTTTTATAAAGAAATTTATGAGAGTCTGGGACCCTGTAGTACCTATCTGACTTGACTGGAGCAGGGGGTAAAGAATCAGGAGACAAACTGGATTCGGAAAGAACATCATCAACCATATCTAGTACAGGGGAGATAGCAAGGGGCCTGTGCTGAGGCAGTAAAAGAAAGTCTCTGAGCCTTTTCTTGGATTCTGAATAATCCTGGCTCTCCCAATGGAAATGCTCCCTCATGGTGTGCAGGGTTTCCCCAAAAGAGTAATCCTCAGGAGGAGAGGCTGAAGTGATATTCAGCATCAGAGTCCTCATAGGGAGGAAGAGAATATCCCTGTTCTGAAGAGGAATCAAAGGAAATAGAAACCTGGTCAGAGGAGTCATACAATATCCCTGTTCTGAAGAGGAATCAGAGGAAACAGAAACCTGGTCAGAGGAGTCATAGTCAGTGTCTTGCCTAGGCCTTTTATCAGGAGGGGGATGGGAATCTCTGATCAAAGTAATTAGGTCCTCGGCCATTTTAAGCATCTGTTTCTTTGGCATGGATGACTGTCCAGGAGACTGCTGTACTTGTTTCTTTGTCTTTAATGGTGTTTTAGACTTTGCCTTGGCTGCAGAAGTGGACTTGATAGTAAGCTGTGTAGGTCTGAAAACACCCTCAGAAGCCAATGCCTGCTCAGCGGCTCCGGACCCATCTGAGGGAATAGTTTCCGTAGGCCCAATACCTTGAGTTTCCAGAGGCCTAGTTGTCCCCAAGGGGGAGTCGGAGGCGGCCTGTGGCTCTGAGGTAGTGGGTGTCAGGGACTGCGAAAGCATCTCACTGAGAACCAGCGAGTGACCTAGAAGAGGCCTTGTCGTCGGTTTTGGACCTCAGATGCCTGTCCTTTTCTTTGTCTTTGCATTTTTTATGAATTCCGGTCATCGGTTGCTCCGACGGCATTATGTAGTCAAACCTTCGGCCAAAGTAATGTAAAGCAAAATCAAACCGACGCTTAATAGTGGGTTGGTTGAATCTAGCACAAAACCGACAACTAGCAACGTCGTGGTCAAGGCCTACGCAAGGAATACAGTAAGAGTGAAAATCCTTATGAGGTATTTGCTTCCCACAAGAAATACAATTGTTAACTTTTACTGACATCGGTCTGGAGCAAGAAAATGTTTCCCCAATGGGGTACTTAGCTTTATTGAAGACTTCGGTTCTGAAATTCAATTTCGAAAATCTCAGGAGTCGGCCGACCGGCACCTGTGAACTGCTTTTGCTTCGGGCACCGCGCGGCAAGAAAGACTGAAGAAAATGGCGTTGGCTGCATCTTATGTACCCCTGGCACACTGACGTCAGGGAAGAGGCGACAGCAACCGACGCCAGACCAGGACTTTGGAATTCAGGCCGACTGAGGGTAGCCTGCCAGCAGGATAACCCAAGTGTAATGACTGCAACAGTGAAACACTATGAACATCATATTCTAAAAGTGTAGTTGACATTATTAAAAAAATGGGTGTCATACTCACAAGTACAGAACTGAAAGCTATAATATGTGAATGTCCCAGCATAGTTTATAAGAAAAATAAATAGTTGGGTCAGCTGCTATATTACCCCTAGTGTCTTATGGGGTATGACAGCAAGAAACAAATACATGATTTCTTATAAAAATAAAAACAATACTGGACCTTGTTATAACTGCATTTTTGCAGTTATACAGATCAAGCAGGTGAATTTTTTCACACAGACCAGAAAGTACAGTTTTGTACCTACCATAAATGTAGATGTTCGAGGATCCACATTGCTGCAGTCCTAACTATTGGGTAGTCCGCTGTCCAGTCGGCCCGAATACCAAAGTATATGGCTGACGTCGGTCAAGGCGCATTAGACTGACGTCAGTACGTCAGGGTACTAATGCGCATGACCGACGTCATATCCTCAGTCTTTTCTTGCCCCAGATGTCAGAAGACCCTAAAAAGACAAGGCCAATACCAAAACCTGCAAACATACCTGCACCAAAAATATATACAATATATACAAAGTACCAGAATATAACCTCACCTACACAACCACCCCTAAACACAGAGGGGAAGGAGGGAGGGTAAATTGGACTGCAGCAATGTGGATCCTCGAACATCTACATTTATGGTAGGTACAAAACTGTACTATGTTCTTCATTCCACATTGCTGCAGTCCTAACTATTGGGTAGAATCCCAAAGCAGAGGTAAGGGAGGCTGGCAAATCATAAGGAAACAGGAGCTGACAACATGCCTTGCAAAATAGCTGTGGCAAAACCAGCCCTAGACTTAGAGTAGAGAGGAAGGTGATAATGCTTAGAGAAAGTATGCACTGAACTCCAAGTAGCTGCCTCCAAAATATCCTTAGTTGCCACCCCTTAGAAATGCTGTTGAAGTGGCAGTAGCCCTAGTGGAATGAGGCCTAATCCCAGCTGGAATCTCCTTGCCATGATGGGAATAACAAAATGCAATGCAAAACCCAATCCACCTAGAAATAGTTTGTTTTGACACAGGCTTGCCCTGCGAACTCAAAGCAAAAGAAACAAACAACTGCTGAGACTGCCTAAAATCCTTAGTCCTGCTTAAATAATAACGCAATTGCCTGTGTACATCTAAAGTGTGCAAAATCTTTTCCCCTTTATTTTGGGGATCTGCATAAAAAGTAGGCAAATGAATAGTTTGGTTTAAAGCCACACTAGAAACCACCTTAGGCATAAAGGATGGATTAGTACGTAATGATACCCTATCCTTATGAAAAATCAAAAAAGGCTCAACCGCCATAAGGGCCTGCAACTCAGAAACCCTTCTTGCAGAAGTAATGGCCAACAAAAAAGCAGTCTTCCATGACAAGTATTTCAAGTCAGCAGTAGCCGCAGGCTCAAAAGGTTGTAGAGTAAGTTTCTCCAACACAAAATTGAGATCCCAAGCAGGAGTAGGAGCTCTACGGGGGTCTTAAATTCTTTGCCCCTCTAAGAAATTGCTTGAACAAAGGATGCGAAAACAATGGTGGATCACAATCATAGTGAGCTGAAATTGCTGCAGCATGAATCTTAATGGAAGAGAAAGACAAACCTTTGTCCAATAACTCAGTAAGATATTGAAGAGCCACATTCAAATTAGGCTCAGAAATCTCCAAATTGTTTGCTGCACTCCAAAATAAAAATCTCTTCCATTTTTCTCGTACACCTTCCTTGTACTAGGTCTTCTGGCTTCCATAATCACATTTAAAACTTGTTGAGGAAGTTGAGACCTGCTGTGTTTCAAAACAGAATATGCCAGGCTGTTAGATGAAGAGAGTGGAGCTTGACATTGAGCAGGTGACCGTCCCTCTGAGACAACAGGTGTGGAATCACAGGTAAAGGCCATGGAGGCTTCCTTACCAGACTCCTCAGTAATGGGTACCAGTGTTGCCGAGGCCAATCTGGAGCTATTAAAATCATCCTTGGCTTGTCTTGTCTGACCTTTAGGAGCACCTTTGGGAGAAGAGGCAGAGGTGGAAAGGCATACACATGAAGATTTTTCCAACTGAAAGAAAGAGCATCCACTTTCCAAGCTGTGTGATGAAACCTCTTTGTGCAAAACTTTGGCAGCTGGTGGTTTAGTGGAGAAGCGAACAGATCTATGTCTGGAGTTCCCCATGACACTGTCAATTTTGAAATACATGAAGATCCAGTTTCCACTCGTGGGGATCCATGATTTGTCTGCTTAACACATCTGCTAAGGAGTTCTGTGCTCCTGGCAGAAACCTTGCCTGAAGAGTTAGTTGCAAGCTGAGCGCAGTCTCCCATAAAATCATTGCTTGCCTGCACAACGGGTAAGAATGTGTTCCCCTTGTTTGTTGATGTACCACATGACAGTTGTGTTGTCTGTTAGAATCAACACCTGCCCTGGAAGAAGTAACTTCTTGAAAGCCATTAATGCAAACTGGACTGCTAACATCTCTTTCATGTTGATATGTAGATGCTGTAGTCTGGCAGGCCACTTGTCTTGTATCCACTTTCCATTTAGATGAGCTCCCCAAGCAATGTCTGAGGCATCTGTCGTTAGAATCTGACTCGCCTCTGGCCGGGTCACAGAGAGTCCCTTGTTTAGGTGACATTCCTGAGCCCACCACAAAAATTCCTTTTGAATGCAAGGTATTATTTGAATGACAGTGTCCAAATCCTGGCAGTGCTGTGTCCATACATTTTGAGATACCATTGCAGCTTCCTCATATGCAATTTGGCATTGGGAAGCACCAGAATACAAGATGCCATGAACCCTAAGGCTTGAAGGACTGTCCTTGCAGTCAGCCCGGACTGAAGAGATAGGTGATGGAAGTAACTGGAAAGATTCTTTTGTTTGTCCGGGGTTAAAAGGCCATCTGGGCTGCTGTATTCAGTCTCACACCCAGAAAGCACATGTCTTGAGAGGGTACTAGACTGGACTTTATTTCGTTCACAGAATACCCTAGGCATCTTAGCACTGCTATCACATATTCCAAATGCTGTAAAGGTCTTCCTTTTCTTGAGCCAGAATCAGGCAGTCGTCCAAGTAAGGATAGATTTGAATTCCTTTTAGTCTGAAGTAAGCTATCACTGGAGCCAGAACCTTTGTGAATACTCTGGGCAGTAGATAAGCCAAAGGGCAATGCAGAGAACTGATAATGAAAATTTCCAGCTCGAAAACGCAGATACTTCCTGCAACTTAGTCTGATAGGCACATGAAGGTAAGCTTCCTTGAGATCTAAAGTTACCATCCAGTGATTTTTGCCCAGCAGAGGTAAAAGCTGTTGTAACGTCAACATTTTGAACTTGGGAATGTCCAGATAAGTGTTGAGGATAGATAAATCCAAAATTGGTCTCCACGTGTTCCCCTTCTTTGGTACTAGGAACAGGCGAGAATAAAATCCTAGGCCCCTTTCTGGCACAGGAACTGGCTGAATGGCCCCTATTTGGAGCAACAGAGAAATTTGCTTGTGAGCCTCTTGTCTTTGTAGAGGAGGAATGTCTGGCATGCCTTTGAAAGGAGGCAAGGTATGGAAATAAAACCTGTAACCGTGGTGAATGATATCCAGAACCCATCTGTCTTGGGTAATTAAATCCCAATTTTCTTTGAAAAGAGACAGCCTTCCTCCCAAAGGTGCTGCCAGGCGAGAATGTACTGGCAGCTGAAAAGGCAGGTCATTGGGTCTGTTTACGAAAGGACTGACCCCTACCCTCACCAGAAGTCTGAGCAGGTGAACTCCCTGTTCTAGGCCTAAAAGAACCTTGAGCTCTGCCCCTACCACGTCTAGACCTACCCCTAGACTGGGAATCATAAGCAGGATATGTCCATCCCTTAGTAGGCCAATTTCTACTAAACTTTGGAGGCTGCACCTGCAAAAATCCTTAACAGTTTGCATAGACTTAGCCTTGTCCTCCATTTTCTTTAAAACTGCTTCCACAGGCGAACCAAACAACACATCAGACTGTAAAGGAGCATCCAAAATCCTTGTCTTAACATGCTCAGCTAAATTCTGATCTCTCAACCAGGCGTGCTCGAAGAACAGAACCAGTGGCAGCCACCCTCGAGGAGGCCTGCACAGCATCAAAACCACACTGCAAGGAATGCTTTCCCACCTGTTCAGACACATGAACTAAATCCTGCAACTCTTTACACTCAATACCTTCAGCCAGAGCATCCACCTTAGACTTCAACTGTGAAAGGAGATAATTCTGATATTTTAACATGTGAAACTGACAATTCAACGCCCTCATGGCTAAAGTGGAAGAAGTATACACTTTCTTTCCCCATCTATGCAAAGCCCTTGCCTCTTTATCAGGAGGAACAGGATTTTTAACAACAGAAGCCTTCACACCTTTAGGCCCCTGAGAGACAGTTTCCGGGTCTGCCCTAGGACTCTTAAATAGATACTTATGAGCCTCAGGCACCCTATAGTACCTATCCGGTTTAACTGGGGCAGGAGGCAAAGAATCAGGATTCAGGGAAGCCTCTGCAAAAACATCTTCTACCACATTCAGAACAGGAGGTATAGCTAAAGGCCTATGCTGGGGTAAAATCAAGAATTCCCTAAGCCTCTTCCTGGAATCAGAGAAATCTTGACCTTCCCATTTAAAATGCTCCCTCATGGAATGCAGAGTCTCTGAGAACGAAAAATCCTCAGGAGGCGAAGCTGAAGGAGTAGAATCATCCACATCAGAAACAGAATAAGGAGGATACTGCTGCAAGTCTACAGCCAAGACTCAGAAGCCTCCGAACATTGCTCAAAACTCTCAAACTCAGGTTCCACCCTAGGCCTCTTATCAGGAGGGGGCATAGAACCTCTAATCATAGTAATCAAATCCTCTGCCATTTTTAGCATATGCTTCTAGGCAAAGACCCTGAAACACTCGGAGAAACCCCCACTGAAGCTAAACTAGGCCTGCCTCTTAAAGAAGCCTTGGAAACAGAAGGGGAGGCCCTAACCACCTTAGGAAGAGAGGGAAGAACAGCTACCTGAGAAGCCCCTTCAGCCTGGCCTACTTCCTGAGAGGACACATCCTGTAACAGTAAAGTCTCTCCCTGAGACTCCAAAGAAACTCCTGGCAAAACCTCCGGCTCCACTGAGCCTTCTAAAGAACCGGCGTCCTGGACTGTCTATTCCTCCACTCTAGGCGTTGCTGCTTTATCCTTGCGCTTTTTGGCGAAGCGGCGCCGGAGCATCCGGCGGCATTTTATAATTACAACGCTTCCCAAAAACTAACCTGGCACAGTCTAACCTTCTCTTAATAGTGCGTTTGTTAAATCTAGCACAAGAGCGGCATCCAACAACGTCGTGCTCAGGCCCTAAACAAGGTATACACAAAGTATGGTAATCCCTATGAGGTATCTGTTTCCCACAAGAAATACAGTTATTCACTTTTTCTGACATCCGTTTAAATACTGAGGCAAGAAAAAAACAAAATATTCCCCAACGGGGTACTTAGCCAACTTTGATTCGGTCTGAAACTCTGACTTCAGAAACTTTCAGAACGCCAACCTGCACTCGCAAAACTGCTTCTGCATCGGACCATGCGGCAAAAAAGACTGAGGATATGACGTCGGTCATGCGCATTAGTACCCTGACGTACAGACGTCAGTCTAATGCGCCTTGACCGACGTCAGCCATATACTTTGGTATTCGGGCCGACTGGACAGCGGACTACCCAATAGTTAGGACTGCAGCAATGTGGAATGAAGAACATCAAGGTCTATATATTTTCAGTGGAGGCAACTTGTAACAGCAGTTATGTGGTTTACCTAGCAGTGTGTAAAACATGCAGTAAATTTTATGTAGGTAAAATGGGCAGAAGACTGAAAGAAAGGGTAAAAGAACATAGGTTCATAGGTTAGTACTAACCTATGAACCTATGGGTAAAAGAAAATCTGAATGATATAAGAAATACTATGGTTAGGAATACATTAGCTAAACATGCAGTAGACACCTTCCCAGAGCATGTATTTAGGTTTCAAGTTATACATATGGTGCAGGAAAGTCTCAGGGGAGGTGATATTAGAAATGAAACGGAGTGTTCAGAAAGCAAATGGATTATTAGATTAAGAGCAAATACAGGGTCAGGACTTAATGATAAAGTACCATTGAAACCAATGTTGACAGCACGTCCTCTTTTTAAATAAGCAGGGACCAACCCCCCACCTTTTATACACACACATTTTTTATATACATTTACCATTAGTACTGCATGTATTTAAAATGTTATCTCTAAGAGTTTTACTAGGATGTCATGTGATTTTTTCACTTTCATTTAATGGGCATTGAATTAGATAGATTTTATGCAGCTGATGAAGCAGTTGTAACACTGCGAAAGTGCTTATGTTTTTGCCTGTGCTCCTTCGTGAATAAACTGTTGCTGGTTTTATGATAGCCTGGTGTTGCTTCATTTTACTTCTGCTTGATGGATTTATTTTTTGGTTCGAGAAGCATTCATTCAGCACACACTGGTATTACTGGACTTTTGCAGATTATTCTAAAACCTTAATCTGGGGGAGGCCTCCCTCAGGTGGTTTGGGAAAAACTGGCATTACCTGGATGTCTGAGAGGAATATTGATCCTAGATACACAACTTTATTGGGGAGCAACTGCCTTCACTATAGGGATGAAGATGATAACACCTACAAATCAATACGGAAAGATATAATATTAGTAAGATGCTATATCCCACTGGGAATATATTACTTGGACTTAGTTATCTTCAAGCAAGTCCCGCAGGCCACCATCCTCCAATGAAACCTTTCTTGCAGCAACTAGGACATTTAGTTAAAACCTCACCCCAAGCCACTTGCGTGAACTTGTCTTACAGATACGCTGCTCTCAACTTAGAAACCAAGGTACCTCCTCCACAAGTAACTGGGGAAAGCCTGGAAAGCAGCTATGATACAGATATAATATGTAAAATAATGGAAGAATATTGGAATGGCAAGAGGTAAAAGCAAAATATGCCCTTCCGTAAATACTCCACCTGGAATACCAGGGATTGGGATTGAGAGTAAATATGTAATGCTATCTTCATAAAGCTTATATAAATGCTCCTCTATCCTAAAACATACAGAAAAATTCCATAATGTATATTAAGTGATGGAATTACTTGAATGCTTTAATGATTTAGGCCACAGTATGAATAGCAGCATCTTATTACATGAGCCAATGTTGGCTATACATACTACGGTAACTGTATAATGCTCCATTTATAGTTTGTATAAGATGTACGTCATTCTGTCCTCTCAGTTTGATCAACAAAACCCTTCAGCAGATACTAAAAGTTGCGCCTCTTTGTATTGTACACCAGTGGATAATTTGTTACAGCATCAATGGAAACCTGTAAATGTATGACATGTGACAACTGTGATATGTATGAATGGTATTCATTATTAATTGTGGTAATAAAGCCTACCTGGAAAAAGTCAGTGCTTTCCCATGCTGATCTAACAACAAGCCATATAATTTCACTAACAGAAGGCCCACCCAGGAAGGAAGCTATGGGTGCAGAAAGCCTCTTGCAGGATCCTTTACAGAGAGGTTGTGAAATCTATGGGTCATTCCTATTTTTGCCTCATCATATCAAATACTTTCTCATAGGTTCATAGGTGTGTACTAGGCTAATGGCCCTGGAGCCTTTACAAGCCTAGCCCATAGGATTACCCTGGCATCATTCCACCTGACCTTAGTTCCCAGTGCCTCTGTCAAGTAGAGCCACTGGAGTGATCCCTGGGGCGAATTTTCTATTTCCCATCCAGTCATCAAGATTTCTCTTGAAGAGGGCCAGTGAGGTGCTCAGTTTCACATGTATGGGAAGTCTATTCCATAGCATGGGCTGTCTCTAGGTTATGAACCTGTCCCTCCAGCATGTTCTGTTGATTGTGGTAATGAGGCTGAGGTATCTGGAGCGTGTGGTGTGGAGGGATTGGAATTTCTTTAGCTGTAGCATTTCTAACAGAGCTGGGTCAGACATGGCTTTGTAAGTCGAGCAGAGATTGCCTCTAAGTAGGTGATATGAGACAGAGAATAGTTGGGAGGTTTTTTTTTAGTCTGTCCATACAGGACAAGTGTTTAAGGCTGAGAATCCTCTTTGTGAGGTACTTTTGTGACCTCTCCAGTTGTTGCAGGTGTCTAGTGAGGTACATGCCAAATAGGGCATTGTACTCTATGATTGGCCTAATGAGGGAAGAGTAGAGGGAGACAATGACCTCTTTCTTCCTGGATACAAAACCCTTAGTAATGAGATGTGCCACATAGAAGGACTTTCTGACCAGAGTGGCAATGTGGTGGTCGAAAGAGAGGTTGCTGTCAACCTGTGTTTCCAGATCTCTTACAATGCCTTCTGTGTTCAGTGGACTACCATCAATGTGGTAATTCATGAGACCAGGGTTTTTCCCAAAGGGGATGACATTTTTTGCCATTGAGCTTAAGGCCATGGTATTGACACTAGTCGCTGGTCTCAGTGAGGCTTTTCTGTAGGATGTCAACATCACTTGGGGAGTTAATAATAGCTCTCAGCTTGCAATCATCTGTGCACTTTGTCAGCCAGAGACCCTTCTTGTTGGCCTGGACTTCAGAGAAGTAGATACCAAACAGGAGAGGACCCAGGACTGAACCCTGTGGGACTCCACTCATGACTGGTCGTCAGTCTGACTTGGAGTCAGCTACTTTCACACTGTGGGTTCTATCTGTGAGCCAGTTTGCAACCCATCTAGTGATATAGGGGTTGATGCCGAGCTTACTGAGTTTTTCTATGATTCCTGAGTGGGGAATGGTATCAAAGGCCTTGGCCAGATCAACATAGGCTGTGTGAACCACCTTGCCTTCATCCACAGCTCTGGTGACCGACTCAAAGAAGTCGGCGAAGTTGAGCAGGCATGATCTACCCTTCACAAAACCAAACTGTGTGGGATCCAGAGTTTGGAGATTCCCTATATCCTTGTTTACTAGGTCCATGATGATGCATTCCATAGCTTTGCATATCAGACTGATTAGGCTAATGGGGCGATAGTTCACAGGGTCTGTAGTCACTCCTCCTTTGTGGAGAGGGATGACTGTAGCAGTGCGCCATTCGGTAGGGACAAAGCCTGAGGTGAGGCTGTGATTCAACATGGCACACAGGTGAGGTGCCAGTTCACTCTGTAGTTCATGTAGAACACAGCCAAGGATTTTGTCAGGTCCCACAGAAGCTGTATTCTTGGCCTTGGACAGTGCTGTTTTAACCTGTGCAGCAGTAATACTGGGTGCATGGCAATCTACTGTTAATGTGATAGGTCCTTTGGGAGGGGGGAGAGAGGGGTAAAGTTGGCACTGACTCGGTTGGCCAGTATATTGACAATATCTGTTGGCTCGGAATAGGAGGTACCATTGTGCAGTAGCTCAGAGCAAATCTGGGTATTGCCATGGAGATTCTTTACATAACTACAGAAGGCCTTGTGGTTGTCTTTACTATCTGCCACAATTCTGTTTTCATTTCAGAGTCAATGGAGAGATGGTGCAAAATCAATGTCCTAAATGCCCAATAACCTTTTTTTTTTCTTGCATATTTTGCTCCCTGCAGATGATTACAAGTAGCTCTCTAGGCCTCTCCTCATCCACAGGATCTATCAAACCCAACTAGCTATCCCCAGACTAACTCTATCCTAAATTCAGGGCTAGTGAACAGAACAAGGCTTGAAGTTGCAAAACTGGCCATAGTGGCTGGAAACCCAACCATGCTAACAGTGGCATCAACATAGATAAAATTGGGGTAGAGACCAGCCTTGACAGATTGCCTGGCCCAATACAAGGGCCTAAGGGACTACTGATAGTCATGGCTTCACCTCTGAAGCCATCAATACAGTATAGTCTGTGTTAGAGGAGTCATCCTCACGGGTGTGGTCCTAACACAGAGACCCCAGCCAATGCTTACAAATCTTTTGATACCAAAAGTGGCAGCTCTGGTTTGAACTGCCAGACCTTATCAGAACCTATGCTTGCATGACTGGCAGTGAAGAGAGCTGACACATTCTGGCTGAAATAGTTAACAATGAAGAAATGCCTATGTCTGCCCCGGTAGCATGGGGTAAGAGACACAAGATATCTTTTCTTGGAAAAAAGAAGTTATGTACTCACCATAACGTTCCAAGTATGTAGTCCATCTCACCGAACATGATTACGTGTGGGTTCGGAGCTGATCCTCAGCTCCAACTCGGCTGCTAAGAAAGCCTGAAAACTTCTGATTGGCTCGTGGCTAATAGGTATCCCATGATGCATGCGCACATTCCTCAGATCTTGTTTGCAACTAGTCTATCAGGATAAGACAGGAAAAAGGGCAAAGGTCCGGAAGAATAAACTGTAATAAAGGTGCCCTTGTGGTATAAACCACTGTAGAAAAGGAAAAACTGTTTCCAGATCTTCCAGGAAGGGGGCTGGTGGGTGGGTTCGTAATAATGTTCGGCGAGATGGACTACATACATGGAACGTTATGGTGAGTACATAACTTCTTTATGTTATACAGTCCTATCTCACCTCCATTATTACGTGTGGGACAGCGTCCCTAGCATCTTGAATGGGTGGCTCACTGGAAAATACTCCTGAGTACCGTGGAACCAAACAAGGCTCTACCCCTGGAAGTTAAATCCAATTTATAATGGGAAATTAAGGTATGAGGGGTAGCCCATGTTGCTGCTGCACAAGTTGTCCTGGCTTGGAAAGCAGCAGAAGTAGAAAAGGACTTGGTAGAATGCGCTTTAACTTTAAAGGGTAACTCCTTTCCCTGAGAACTGTAAATAAAGGAAATACAGCTAGAGATCCAGTTCGATAATGTAACCTTGGAAACTGGCAAGCCCATTCTCGCCTCAGCAAAAGAAACGAACAGCTGTTCTGCTTTTCTAAATCCTTTGGTCCGGTGGATATACAAACGCAGTTGCCTATGCACATCCAATTGGTGGAATGTATACTCTGCTTTATTGGAGTGATTAGGGATGAACACCGGCAATTCAATTGTTTGGTTTAAGTGAAATTGAGAACAGACTTTTGGAATAAAGGAAGGATTGGTCCAGAGAGAAACCCTGTCTTTGTGAAAAATTAAATATGGAGGTTTAACTGACAAGGCCTGTAATTCAGAAACTCGTCTGGCTGAGGTTATTGCTACCAGAAAAAAAAAAAAGAGTCTTCCAAGACAGGAATTTCAACTGACAACTATGGGCTGGTTCAAAAGGTGGCAGAGTAAGTCTAGACGGGACTAGATTCAGATCCCAAGGAGGAATGGGGTCTTGCACAGGAGGTCTTAACATCATGGAACTCCTAAGAAATGATTTGCACAGTTTGTGAGACATAAGACTGGAATCATTAATCCCCGTATGAAAATTAGATTTTGCTGCTAGCTGAACTCGGAGTGTAGCAGCCGTTGAACCCTGGTGAAAGAGTTCTGAAAGGAACTCTAGAACAATAGTAATGGGAGCTGTACATGGATCAACTTCGCTGTTGTGTGCCCATATAGAAAATCTCTTCCATTTACTGTGATACAATTTTCTAGTCGAAGGCTTGTGAGAAGAGGTAATAATATGAGTTACAGCTGGAGACAGATCATGAAGCCTGACTAGTGATGGAACTGAAGCAGCCATGCTGTCAGTTTGAGAGTGTGTGGAGACTAGGGTGAAGAGAACCTGACATGTGTATCAGGAGGTCTGGCACTGGGTCCTGAGTCCATGGATAGTCTAACAGGTGAGGCCCGAGGAAAGGGAACCAAATCTGACGAGGCCAGTAAGGAGTGATGAGGATCATCTTGCTTCCCAGCAACATTGCTTTCTGTATGACCTTGGGGATGAGTGGAAAAGGAGGAAAGCATAAAGGAGTCCCAGGGGCCAATCGTGGATGGGTGCATCTCTTGGAGACTCTCCCGGAGGGGGGATGAGAGAGAAAAAGGTGCTGCATTTGGTGTTGATGGAGCTGGCAAAGAGGTCGCAGCAGGGTTGTCCCCACTTGTGGAAGATCATACTGGCTAGTTTCTGGTTCAAGGACCATTCGTGAGGTAACAATACTGCCCTACTTAGCTTGTCCGCTATCAAGATGGAAGTCCTCGGGATGTGCGTTGCAATGAGAAAGTGTTGGGAAGTAAATCGCCCAATTCCAAACTCACAGGGCCTCTCGACATAAGGGGTATAATCTGGTCCCCCCTTGTTTGTTTAGATACCTGACCACCGACATGTTGCCGGTCTGGATAGCTATTGTCCCTAGAGGGAGAAAGTCATTAAGTGCTTGCAACGCTAGAAGCATCGCTCTCATCTCTAGGAGATTGATACGCAGATGGGCCTCCTGATCTTGCCACGTGCCTTAGACAGTCCTGCCAAGGCAATGACCCCCTCACCCTGAGAGGCATCCATGGTCAGAGTGGCAACGGGTTGGTGCGGTACAAAGGGAGTCCCTGTGGTAAGATGACCTGGTTGAATCCACCAAAAAAGGTCCTTTTTGCAAGAATCTGTAATCAGAATCTGAAGATGTAGAGGCAACTGCTGAAAAGACCACTGGGATGACAGGAGCCATTGGAGTATTCCCATATGTAGTCTTGCTAAAGGTACCAAGGTTATGGTCGATGCCATAGTTCCAAGAATCTGCAACACCACCTTCACTCTGACTCTTCGAAGGGAAAGTATCCTGTAAATTTGCTGCACAAGATTCTGTATTCTGTCTGTAGGTAGTCTGGTTGTCATAGTGACCGTGTATATGTTTGCTCCTATAAAAGTTATGGACTGAGTGGGAAAAGTAGAGGAGTTTTCCCAGTTTATCGAGATTCCCTACTGGGAACAGAGCTTGAATGTGGAATCTCTCGACTGAACTAGGCGATGCCTGGTGGTGGCAGTCAGGAGCCAATCGTCCAGATATGGAAAGACTTGGATTCCCTGATACCTCAAATGAGCTGTGACTACTGCCATGTACTTGGTGAACACCCGGGGGGCTGTGGTGAGACCAAAGGGCAGCGCCCGAAACTGGTAATGATTGGCTCCCAGCTGAAAGTGTAGGTAGCTCCTTGATGCTTTGTCCATCATTATGTGGTAGTAGGCATCCTGGAGATCTATTGAGCACATCCAGTTGCCTCTCCCTAACAGAGGGAGTATGGATTGTAGAGTGACCATTCGGAACTTGAACTTCTTTACATACTCGTTTAACCTGCTGAGGTCTAGGATGGGTCTCCAGTCCCCTGTTCTTTTTGGAACTAAAAAGAACCTGGAGTATGTTCCAAATCCTGTCTGGTCTGGTGGGACCTTTTGGATGACTCTTTTTAATAGCAGCTTTTTTATCTCTATAGCCGCTTGATCCCTGTGATTGGGTGGTAAATCTGGGATCCTTTTGGGAGGGTGTGGTGGAAGGGAAAAGTGTATACAGTAACCTCTGGTGATAATGTCTTGTACCCACTTGTCTCGAGTGAGATTTAGCCAGGCTTCTGGGTACAAGGACAGGCGACCCCCAACCATCTCCAGAGATGCACAGTCGGGTTCCACATCAGGAACGCTGACAGGGACGGTCACGAAAGGAATTGAGACCTCCCTGATTTTGTGGGCCTCCCCTGCCTCTAGGGTGATGTCTACCATTATTTCCTCCTCCCCTGCCTCTGAAGGAGGAATCATACCGTGTGTCCTGGAAAGGTCTCTGTGATTTCTGAACCACATTTTACCGCTCTTCTGACCTTTAGGGTAAGGTCTAGAAGGAACGGTAAAATGGACTCCCACAGCAGAGTGAGTCTTTCCTTCCTGTTCACACCTGGTGAAGGTATCTTTCACCTTGGGTCCAAAAAGAGAGGATCCGTCCACATGAGCATTGGTAAATGTAGACTTGAAAGGCTCAGCAAAGTTGCATAGACGCATCCAGGAATGTCTCTACTCGCACCATCAGCTGCGTATGAAATCAGCCGCATGGAGGAGTTAACAATAGATGTGAGAGTAGCCAACTGAGCCGACACTGTAGATGGGACTGCTTCAGTAGAGGTACCCTGAAGAGCATCTCCTAACTCCTTTAGGAGATCTCTCTGAAGTCTCGTAAAATGTGACAGATAGTTCAGCAAGCCGCTGAAGAGAAGATATGCTTCCCGTACCTATCCACTGTTCGAGATTCCTTATTAGGTGGACAGATAAAAGAAGAAGTCTCTGCTAGTTCCTTCTTAGTAGCCGCCGCCACAACCATGGCATCAGCAGGTAAACCCTTGGGATAAACATTCTTTGTCTTTAGGGGCAGAAAGAAATGTATTTGGCCTCCTGGGGACCAGTTCCACAGCATCAGGAGTCTGCCATGCCTTCTGACTCACAAGATCCAGTAATTCATCAAATGGAGGAGACACCCATGTAACTGAGGGCTGAGACCCGAAAGCCTTCAGGTACACTGACTCCTCCTCGGACGGGATAACGGTGGGCCAGCCATCTCTCTGCCTGAGCATTACCAAAATGCCTGCAAAGAAGACATCTTCAGAGGACGACTTAGGGGACCCCTCCAACTCATCGAGGTCAGTGTCACATGTGACAGACTCATCAGGGCAGTCCACATGCTTCCTCTTACATGATCTCTTCCAAGGGGGCTCCTCAGCGGGGTCTTCTGAGGAGGTCTCTGAAGATCGGGGACCACCCAAATGGGGGTCCTGAGGCTGTGGGTCTCCACCATCCCGGGGGAGAGAGGATGCTGAGACCATAGTAGACGCTTGAGGGATTATAGAATCGGTACTCCTACTTGGTACTGATGAACTATCCAACATGCTCCTCATCCTCATGAAGACCGACGCCCCGGCTCCGAAGAGAGCGTAGGTGCCGATGGCTCCAAAGGAATCAGCTCTGAGAATGATGTAGGGTCCAAGCTCACTCGGGCAGATGCACCAAGAGGAAGACTTGGCACCGAAGAGGTTCGTTTCCAAGTGTCCTCCTCAGGGTCGACCGAAGAGCTTCAGACCCTAGACACTTCGGACAGCACTAATAGTGTCGGAGTGGAGCTCGGCTCTGAGACAACACGGGGTGCTGGATCCAAGGACACCGCTATAGTCGGTACTGACATCAGCTCCAAAGGCCCAATCTGGGTTGGAGGAGGAAAAAGAACAGGATCGGTAGCAGGAGTCGGCTCTGAGACCGAAAGGGTCGGAGACAATAAATATTTTGGCAAGGCCGAAGACTTAAGGAGTCTGAGCACCACTTTCTCGATGTCTTCTTCAAATATGCTCCTGGATGATCTGGAGGACAGTGTGGGAGGCCTCACACACTGCAATATAGGCGATTTTAGAGTAGGGGAGACCGGTGGAATGCCTGTAGACCGGCTCCGAAGAGGACTGCTAGTGATCGGCACTAAAGCACTTGGTGCCAATACTGCAAGGTCCGTGTCCAGAATCTCAATCAGCTCCGAAGACAGTGGAGCCGAAGAGACAGAAGTCAACTCCGATTTTGGTAACTTCTGTGGGGGTTCAGAGACAGAAGTTGTGGCTGGAGAAGGCCTTTTAGACGTCTGGCCCTTATCCTTTCTAGAAGACTGCGACCTAGCAGAGGAGGAAGAAAGTACAGTTTTGTACCTACCATAAATGTAGATGTCCGATATGTATGCATCTGCAGTCATAACATATGGGTTGTCCTGCCTCAGGCAGCCCTTCGGTCAGCCGGATTCCAAAGTCTGGGTCTGGCCTCGGCTGATGTCGCACTTTCCCCAACGTCAGAGCGTCTGGGGTATAAAAGCATCAGCTGACGCCATTTTCCTCAGTTTTTCTTGCCCCAGATGCCAGGTGCCCTCTAGGAAGGCTAAATTTGGATAAAAATGCCAAAAAATTCCAAACATATTGCAAAAATATATACATATATATAAATATACAAAACAAATACACCATAACAGATTCCCCCAGCTAGCTAATGGAGGGGTAAGCACCCTAGGAATACCACAGAGGGGAAGGAGGGAGGGTAAACCTGACTGCAGATGCATACCTATTGGACATCTACATTTATGGTAGGTACAAAACTGTACTATGTCCTTCAAGGATGCATCTGCAGTCATAACATATGGGCAGAATACCATAGCCAATCTGGGGGTGGAGGTACTAAGAAAAGGATGGTGTAGTTAAGATACCCTGCAGGACTGCAGTAGCAAAACCTGCTCTGGATCTGGAGTATAAATTTAAATTGTAATGCTTGGCAAATGTATGCACGGAGCTCCATGTAGCCGCTTCTAAAATGTCCTTGGTAGCCACCCCTCTTAGGAAGGCTGTAGTGGTGGCTGTGGCTCTCGTGGAATGAGGCCTAATATTCATAGGAACAGTCTTTCCATGAAAGGAGTAGCAAAAGCGAATGCAATTTCCTATCCACTTTGAAATTGTCTGTTTGGAAATTGCTTTTCCTTGTGTCCCAGCAGCATATGCTACAAACAGTTGGTCAGTCTTTCTGTAACTTTTAGTTCTGTCCAAATAGTAGCGTAATTGTCTGTGTATATCCAGAGTGTGTAGAAGTTTCTCCCCTTTATTTTGTGGATTTGGGAAGAATGTAGGCAAGTGAATTGCTTGGTTCAAGGATACCCTAGATACCACCTTCGGCATAAAAGTAGGATTGGTTCTTAATGAAACTCTGTCTTGATGAAAAATAAGAAATGGCTGCACTGCCATTAAAGCTTGTAACTCAGATACTCTTCTTGCTGAAGTTATGGCCAGAAGGAATGCAGTTTTCCAAGAGAGAAACTGTGGATCTGCCGATGCTGCTGGTTCAAAGGGAGGAAGTGTTAGTTTTTCCAGCACAAAGTTAAGGTCCCAAGTAGGTAAAGGTGGTCTCCTTGGAGGATTGATGTTTTTGATTCCTCTGAGAAATTGTCTTAAGAGAGGATGCGAAAAGACAGGTGGATTTACATTGTATTCTGCTGAAATTGCTGAGGCATGTATCTTAATAGAAGAATAAGACAGGCCATTGTGGAACAATTCTGCTAAGTATTCCAGTATATGTGCCATGCTCATCACTGTCACATCTAGGCCTTTTGTTGTGTTCCAAATGAGAAATCTTTTCCATTTTGCCGAGTATGCCTTCCTTGTGGAGGGACGGCGAGCTTCCATAATAATGTCCTTTACCCTCTGGGATAAGTTGTTCTGAGTAGGAGTCATGGTATTCTCCAAGCAGTTAGTTGCAAGGTTTTTAGGTTGGGATGCAGGATCTTGAAATTGTTCTGCGTCAGAAGAAGTGGCCCTAGGGGGAGAGGCCACGGTTTCGTGTGTGATAAGCTCTTCAACAGTGGGTACCAGTGCTGCCTTGGCCAGTCTGGAGCTATCAGAATCACTCTTGGCTGTTCTGCCCTGATCTTCAGTAAAACCTTGGACATTAATGGGAGTGGTGGGAAAGCATAAACTGTTAGAGCTTTCCAGCTGAAAGAAAGAGAGTCCACCTTCCATGCTTGTGGGTGGTATGTCCTTGAGCAAAAAATTTTTAGTTGATGATTGTGGGGTGAGGCGAATAGATCGATCTCCGGCCTTCCTCATGTTTGTGTTATGAGTAAGAAGATGTCTGGGTGCAGCATCCATTCGTGTGCATCCATGGTAGTTCTGCTTAAGCTGTCTGCTAGAGTATTGTCTTTCCCTGGCACGAACTGGGACTGTAGTTGTATATTGAGATTCGAGCAAAGTTCCCATAGATTCATAGCCAGTCTGCATAGAGGGTAGGAATGCGTGCCTCCTTGCTTGTTTATGTACCACATAACTGTGGTGTTGTCTGTCCTTATTAGCAGGTGACCCTGTTGAAGGAAAGGTTTGAAAGCCTCGATTGCGTGTATCACAGCCAGCATCTCCTTTTGGTTTATGTGCATGCGTAACTGTCCTTGAGACCATAGGCCTTGGATGCATTTGTCCTCCATGTGTGCTCCCCAACCTTGGTCTGAAGCGTCCGTGGTGATGGTTTAGTTTGCTTTTGGTTTGTTGAAAGGCAACCCTCTGTTGGACTGGCAGGCTTGAGCCCACCACAGAAATTCCTTTTGAAGGCAAGGGATGAGTGGAATCAAAGTTTCTAAGCTGTGGCTGTGCTGAGTCCATACACTCCTTAAGTACCATTGCAATTTTCTCATATGCAGCCTGGCTTGTGGAATTAGAATTATGCAAGATGCCATGTAACCCAGGGCCTGCAGGATTTTCCTTGCAGTCAGCTGAGTTTGACTTGTCAGATTCTTGAAGTAATCTGGAAGTTGTTTTTGTTTTTCTTCTGTGAGGAAGGCCATTTGGGTGGTTGTGTCCAGATCTGCCCCCAAAAAGGTTATTCTTTGGGATGGAACAAGTCTTGATTTTTGGATGTTGACTGTGTATACCAAGGCCTGCAATAGTTTGATGGCATAGCTCAAGTCCTTTAACAAATTTTCCTTGTTGTCCGCTTGTATCAGGCAGTCGTCCAGATATGGGTAGATTTGAATCCCCTGAAGTCTGCAATGTGCAATTACCGATGCCAGGCATTTCGTGAATACTCTGGGCACAGTAGATCAGCCAAATGGCAATGCTGAGAATTGATAATGCTCTGATCCTGCAAGAAATCTGAGGTGTCTTCTGCAACTTTGTCGAATAGGGACATGCAGGTATGCCTCCTTGAGATCTAGAGTCACCAGCCAAGACTCCTTGCCCAGCATGGGAAGAAGCTGCTGTAGGGTCAGCATCTTGAATTTTGGCACAATGAGGTAAGTATTCAGTGCGGACAGGTCGAGAACAGGCCTCCATTGATTTTCTTTTCTTGGAACAAGGAATAATCTGGAGTAAAATCCTTGGCCTTGTTCTGAAAGAGGTACCTTTTCGATGGCTTTCATTTGTATTAATTTGGTGATTTGCTTCAAAGCCTCTGCCCTCTGATTTGGTGGCAGGTCTGGCATTCCTTTTCTTTTTGGCAATGTGTGGAAATGGAACCTGTATCCTTTGTCTATAATTTGCAGTGTCCATGAGTCCCTTGTAATGTAATGCCAATTTCTTGAAAATAAAGAAAGCTTTCCGCCCAATGGTGCTTCTAATTGAGCCCTGGTCGGTGGAGTCAAAATTAAGTCATTGAGTCTGTCCTGGAGTAGCAGTAGTTGTTGGTACAGCTAAAGGCCTATGCTGAGGTAAATGCAAAAAGGTCCTTAATCTCTTTCTAGAATCAGAAAATTCCTGGCCCTGCCATTGAAAATGTTCTCTCATCGAGTGCAGTGTCTCACCAAAAGAAAACTCTTCAGGAGGGGAGGCCGAAGGAATAGATTCTTCAGCATCAGAATCCTCGTAGGCCGAACAAGCCTCCTGCTGGTGCTCTGACAACACAGATTCATCCATAGACTCATCTGAAGAGTGGGGGTCAGAGGGCTCAACCCTATGCCTTTTGTCTGGTGGTGGAAGAGAGCCCCTGTCCGGGTGAGGTTGAGAACCTCAATTAAAGAGATGATATCCTCTGCTAGGCTGAGAATCTGAGTGCCAGTAGAAGGCCTCTGAGAGGTAGTCTTGGGAGGGAAAGATTTGGCAAGTTTGGCAGCTTTAGCCCTAGAGAAGGCCTTAATGGACATGGATGCAGGGGGTCTGGCTGCACCACGTTCAGGAGTAGACTTGTCTAAAGTAATGGTGTCGGACATGTCCTGGACACGGGTTTCCGTAGGTAGTTCAGTAACCGACTCGGCCGGAGCCTCCGTGGCCGAGGTAGTCGGTTGAATGGATTCGGTACTAGGAAGCACCGAGGACTCGGTTTCAGCTGAAATCGATACACTCGGGGTAGGCCTGACCGTGGTTTCAGCCGAAACCGCGGGCCGCGAGGGTCGGTCCTTGTCCTTCCGTTTTTTAACCACATGCGAAGTCAGAGTCTCCGACGGCATCTTGTACGCAAAATTAGCCCCAAAAAAATTCCTCTGCAAACTCCAACCGACGTCTAAGAGGTTGTCGGTTGAAGGAAGCACAGGCAGAGCAAGCCGAGACGTTGTGGTCTGGGCCTAAGCAAGGGAGGCAGTAAGAGTGGAAATCCTTATGAGGTATTTGTTTCCCACAAGTTAAACAATTATTTACTTTATCTGACATCGGCTGAGGCAAGAAAGAGTCCGCAATGGGGTGCTTAGCTTTTTCGAAGTCTTCGGTAGCTGAATCACAGGAGCTGGCCGACCGGCACTTGCGAACTGCTTCTGCTTCGGGCACCATGCGGCAAGAAAGACTGAGGAAAATGGCGTCGGCTGATGCTTTTATACCCCAGACGCTCTGACGTCGGGGAAAGTGCGACATCAGCCGTGGCCAGACCCAGACTTTGGAATCCGGCCGACCGAACGGCTGCCTGAGGCAGGACAACCCATATATTATGACTGCAGATGCATCCTTGAAGGACATCTGGCTAGGTATTCCCCAAAGGAAGGTTTTAACATACCTTTTAGGATCAGCCTATTCTTCCATTCCTGGAGCACTCTAGGGCTAAAGGAATGACAAAAGAGGTAAGTTTCTTGAAGATGTATAGCCCCTAAACAGTACACACAGACGCTATGTCCATCAGTGATGGACATTTTTTGCGAACATTTAATACACTTTTTAAACCCTGACGGTTTATGCTCTTTGGACATAATGGCAGTACAGAAAAACCAACACACTCACACAGCAAGAGAGGAACTAGATCCCCTAACTTAAACAGATCTAGCCCTAACACTCAACAAATAAATAAATAAATAAATAAATAAAAGTGGTCTTACTAGGTTCTCTAACTTAAATGAACTAGTGCAAAAAGGAAAAAAAAGGGAACAAACTAGCACCTCTAAGTTAAACAGTCTAGTATAAAAGCACACACTCACAGGAACCACACACAAAAGGCCAACAGGCCCAAGAATTTTTTTTTTAAACCGTAATAAGTCAGATCCGGTTAAAGACACAAATCGGTATCACAATAAAGCTGTCAGCAATCAGAATAACACTTCATACGAAGCAAAAACTCCTAATAAGTAGTAATAATAAAGAACTAAATCACTTAGCCATGGCCAACCAAAAGAAGCTTCCGACTGAAGACGCAGCAAATGAGATCTGGGGAATGTACGCATGCACCATGGGATACCTATTAGCCATGAGCCAATCAGAAATTTTCAGGCTAAGCGGCCGAGTCGGAGCAGAGGATCGGCTCCGAACCCACACGTAATAATGGAGGCGAGATAGAGGGCTTTAATGTTATGTAGTCCTATCATATTTTCATAGTCAATGTGTCCAAAAAGAATACGGTAATATCTAAAAGATGTCATTGACAAAGGTACAGAGCTAAGAATTCCTCATAGCCCTGAGTCTGACAAGTGATACCATCAGATCTAGCAAATTTCACATGCAATATACCAGATATCACTTTTACAAAAAAACAAAAGCACCAGCAAGAGAATGTGCTGAAATTACTTCCTTCTTTCTAAGGTTTCAGGAGGAGGACTGGGCAGAAATGTGTTACCTTGTCAGTTTTGTGCTTTTCTCTGTCTCCATTTTTATGGCTGGCTAAGAGAATGATCCCTAATAAGTGTGGGACTGGTCCCTGACTCCGAGGAAGCAGACCTCAAAGCAGTGCTTAAGACTGTAGCATCACTGGGAGTGGCCACACAGTCTTGTTCCATTCTGAACAACTTTTTCATGTCCCTTACGGTTGTGACAGTAAATCAATTACAATACAAGCAGAAGAAAAATGTTCTTATAGTAATCATATAATGAATGCTTGTCTTGAGATGGAATTGTTTTTAAAATACTTACTTTTTAACAAATAGACAAAAACAGAAATTAATATCAACTAATGGCAACACCAAATGTGAAATTCCAGAAACATTCAACAGTAATATCAAAGCAGAGCATTAAAGAACTATGTAACAGCGAGGTGAGGAAAAAAATGCAAAGTTCTATGGAGGGGCTGTTGAGAAATGAAAACATTCCAAAAAAAAAAAGAAAGAAATGAAAATGGAGCTAACCAGAATGACTGAAAAATGTAATCAAGTAAGAATAAAAGAAAGGAATCAAACTACACTTTTTCCTCACAAATAAGTAAAACGCTTTTGAAAGCAGCCCAGGGCTATATTTCCGATACCAAGCTGTCTAATGCCTACCAGTCTTAGTCCCACTTTTGACAAGGATGGACCTCCTCCTGCCTGACAAAAGGCCATGTAGCCTACCTGGAATGAGCTGATTGTGTTATGGAAGCAGGATGGACCACTTACAGTGTAAGGGAAATTCTCATGGGGAATTAGGGTGGCACAGGTTGGGGCATGATGGTAAAAACTGAAAAGACTGAGCAAGTGTGTGGGATGATGAAAGCCACATGGAAAGCTGAGCCTAGCTGCATAGCATCAGTGCCACATAATACTGTATATAAAGGGATACATCCTGCACTGCATGCTGGGAATAGGTAAACGAAAATGCTAGTAATGCCTGCAAGACATCACTTGCAGGTCAAGTGCCCTACCCCTAACATCAAGGGGAATGTCTGAAAATCTGACAGTAGCTGTGCAGATGTCACTGGCACTGAGGCCATGAGTGGATCATCACTGGTAACACGGTCAGTCAGAGCAGCATCCGTTTAGCTGGCGTCAAGACAGATGATATCTGCATGGGCTATCTGTGCCAGTCTACCTGGGGGTCTAGCATCTGTGACAGACTGATGCCTCTAGATTTTTAATACTGCCTGCCAGCAACAGATGGGCACTACCCCTGAAAGGCAGAAATTAATAATGTGTGCAGGAGGGTACAATGTGGTGGTGATCCCACAGGAGGAAAAGAAGGCAGTGACAAAACTTGCTCTGATCTGGAAGGAGATATTTCTTGAGGTTCAAGTGGTGACTCCACCAGGAGCATAGGTCCAGAATATACCGTTTTCTCCCTCATTTTTTCTAATTATTCCAGTCTTCCAGCATAAAAGTAGGAGTATCTGTCACTTTTCTGCATTTCTATCTTTATCTTTGTGATGTATGGCTTTCCCTGAAGGCGTGTGTGTGTGTGTGTGTGTGTTGTGTGTGCACCTTAAAATGTCCCAAAGACACTGAATAATTATAAAGATACATTCACTGGCTCTATGACACACGGGGAAGAAGCTCTGACTGTGTCCCAGGCAACTGATGTTCACTTAGTGACCTCGGCACAGGAGGAACTAGCTGGGGAGAGACAGGAATGACAGGACACAGCCTGCTTAACTCTCCCTAGGCATTTGTTCCAGGACAAACCCTCCCACCTATAATCCCTAGTGAAGACTCAAGATGGGTTGAAGGGTCTACCTTCAAGGGAGTGTGACTATGTGGGAAGCATTAATCACACAAATACAACTCCATTGTATACTAATCCTTGGCACCTTGTGGACATGTGCAAGGGATCAACAGGGCTTAAACATTATTTTATTTAAAATTTTGTTTACCAGGTTAGAAATTGCATTCAACCTATTTCTTGATCAGCCAAGGAGAGAGCAGGCATGGTGGAGAAAAACAACTTAAAAAAATTAGAGACTTTCTACAACCCTATCTTACGGTGTCATTAAATCCCTTGCAGCCAGAACATCTATCAGTGTTGTGACTGGGACCGAGTCAAGTATGACACAGAATGACAGTATGCGTATGCTTTATCTTACTTTGAAGTGCCAGTGTCCCTGTAGCACTATGCACTTGATATTTTGTTCAAATCCAGAATGACTTGATGGTAGGGTTACCACCTGTCCCACTTTGCGAGGGACAGTCCCTCTTTGGGCAGTTGTGTCCTGACAAAAAATGTTAAAAATGGCAAATGTCCTGAGATTGTAGGACATAATTATGTCCCATATTTTATGTAATAATTGCATAAAATAGTTATTTCTGTATCTAAAATACCTAAATGTTACAAGAAACAGAATAAGCAACTAAACTGCTACACAAGAATAAGCTTTTATTTAGACAAAAAAGTTAAGTTCGACCCTTTGTACTGACCGTGGGTATTTGTCGGCCTGTAAAATCTGATGTGTGTCCCGAAATGAATGTAGTGATGGGATTTTTTTTTTTTTTTTTTTTTTTTAAGATTTCTCTTTCCCATAATGTATGTGTCCTCAAAAATGAGTTCATCATGTCCTACACTCTTATGAAAGATGTGAAAAGTCTTTGCTTTTACTTAAAAACTGCATTATTCAGAGTTTGGTCTAGTGACACACATTGACTTGAAAAGCTAAAAACTTTGCAGAAATGCCTCCTCATTTAGTTTATGACTCTAGTGGGGAACAAAGCACTACAAACACCTTTCTATTTAGGCTTTTGCTTGGTTATAGGTTCATAGGTATATACTATATTAACAACCACTAGGGCCTAGGGCCTTTATAAACCTAGCCATTAAATCCAACCTAGTTGTGTCCCTGTGTATCATGGGTGTTTATTAGGAGGGGTATGTTAATTAGGAAGTTTCTAGAGGTTATGTGGGGGAATGTTGGTTTGGGCATTACTGTCTGCCTCTATCAGACATGGGGGCCAGACCCAGTGTAAATTTATAATTTCCGATCTATTTGTCCAGGTTACTCTTAAATAGGATTAGGGACAGACTCTGCTTCCCATGGATGGGGAGCCTGTTCCAGAGCATGGGGATCCTCTAAGACAGATATCTGCCTCACCAAATGTCTTATGTCACAAGCAAAATTGAAATCCTTGGATCTAGTGGTTCTGATGCTGATAATTTTGTAGATGTGCAAATCTGAGGATGCCTTGTATGAAGGCATAGATCACCTCTCAGTAACCTGTAAAAGAAAAAAAAGAGTGCAAAGACGGGCTTTAAGCCAATCTATATAGGGTACTGTATTTATACCCTAGATTCTCCTGTTAAGGAACTTTTGTTGGTATTCTAACCATTGAATACATCTGGTCAGGTACATGCCGAAGGGGGCATTATACTCAGGACAGGTCTGGTAAGGACCAAATAAAGTGGCATTATGACTTCTTTGGACCTGGATGCCTTGCCCTGACTTATAAGTTGGGTGACATAGAATGATTTTCTTACTACTTTAGCCACATGTTGGTCAAAGGCCAGATTGCTGTCTACATATCCATGCTCCCAGATCCTTGACTATTGGGCCAACTCTTACAAATGTGTTATTGATGGAGTAATTAGCCTGGGTGGCAGTTTTACTAAAATGCATTTTTTGGCACTGGGTTTTAAACTGTGACTTTGGCATCAGTCATTTGTCTGTGTTAGACCTTCTTGTAAGAAGCCTGTATCAAGAAGGAATCTATGATAGCTCCCAATTTGCAGTCATATGCGAAGTTGGTCATCCAAAAACCCTTGACATTAGCCTTTACCTCTGAGAAGTAGAAGCCAAATAGGAGCAGTCCCAGCACGGAGCCCTGAGATACCCCACTGGTGACCAGTCTCTTAGTGGAGGAAATATCACCAATCCTGACTTTCTGGATCCTGTCTGTGAGCCAGCGGGCAACCAAGTAAGTTGTTTATGGGTTTATGCCCAGTTCAGTGAGTTTGTCAATTATACCAAAGTGTTTTTTTTTTTTTTTTTTTTATCGAATGCCTTAGCCAGGTCCAGGTAAGCAGTATGCATTGTTTTCACCTCATCCATTGCCTCGGTGACTTTCTCAAAGAAGTCTACCAAGCTTACTAGGTATGTGACCTTCCCTTGACAAAAAACAAACTGAGTTGGGTCCAATGCCTGAAAGTTGCCTATGTCTTTGTTGACTTATTTCCATGATAATTCATTCCATGGCTTTGCATACTAGACTAGTCAAACTCATGGGTCTGTAGTTTCCAGGGTTGGTTGATGGTCCACCCTTGTGAAATGGGATAACCACTGCAGCCCTCCATTTTTATGGTACAAAGCCTGTTTTGAAGTCATAGCTGAAAAGGGACTCAAGTGGTCCTGATAGATCATGTTTCAAGCTATTTAGGAGGCATCCCAGGATAATGTTGGGCCCACTGATGCTGTTTTTTTGGCCTTAGTGAGTGCTGCCAGAACCTGCCCCCTGTTAACAGTTGAGGGGCTATGCTAGTAGGTATTTCATGGAGGGAGGCAGGGAGCGAGAGGGGAGTGAAGTTTGTCAGACAGCAAATTCGCTACATCACTCTGCTCAGTGAAGGTGGTACCATTGACCATCAGTTCTGCACACTAATGTGTGCTGCCTTTGAGGTTTTGGATATAGCTGTAGATAGCGTTGTGGTTATCTTAAGCCTTTGAGGTTATCATGACCTTGTAACTGGCCTTGTTGGACTTAAATAGTCCTCAAAGTTTCCTGTTTAGGTTAATTAGAGAGCTCCTATCATTACGGGAGTTGTTTTTCCTGCTTTTAGCCATGACATTTTTCCTTTTGTTATATACCCTATTAAGGTTAGAATTCCACCAGTATGGTTTGTTTGGGGCTTACTTCTAGTAGGTACAGCAGCCTTTATACAGCCATTTATATGTTTGTATGGGGTCTCTGTGAACAATTCCATACAGGCTGCTGTGAACTCTGGGTCGGAGGGGCACTGAACTATCGCTTAATAGGATGTAGTTTGCTTTGGAGTAGTTCCCAACTTTTACAGGATTTGCTGAGGTTAGTAAGTTGATTTTTATTTTGAAGGAGAAAGCTTTGTGGTCTGACCTCACAAGTGAGGATGTGACACTGGGGGATTGCAGCACACTCTCACGTCGGTGAGTACCAGGTCCAGTATGTTTGAAATTATGGTGGATGTACAAACTATCTGGTCAGGGATATTTGTGTTAATAATGTCCAGGAATCTTTGTGCCTACATATGCAAGGCAGTATATATTTCCCAGTAGTTAAAGTTTCCCATGAATAGGTTATTTGGTTTAATGGTGACTGTCTCCAGTAGGACTAGGTATGAGCTATGGGATTCTAGGGGTACAGTGGCTGACCTATAAATTACTAGGATATGGTTGGGACTTTGTCTATGATGATTTGCATGTGGATAAATTCCAGGGCATTGTCCTGTTTAAGCAACATAGAATTATGCTTGTTGCTAATATAGACGGAGACTCCACCATCTTTTTTCCTGTCTGTACAGCTTATGGTCTAAATGTATGAAAGGCACCAAAGCTTTGCATTGCCAGAGAGCTTTCTGTGGATTTAAACCATGTCTCTCTAAAAGCATATGACTATATTCTCCAGAGTGAGGACACCTTGTAGGGTGTGGAATCTATTAGTCATGAAATCTTAAATTATGATGGATAATATTATACAGGAGCTAGATAAACATGTTTCACAAGACACACAGATTTCTGTAGTTCGTCTAGGGAAAGATGGATGGTGCCTTTGTACGGTTTCCCCGATTCACTGCAGCAAAGTGAAATAGCACTTCAACAGTGACTCCACAGCCCCTGGTTTCCTATTTAAGGCTGCCTCTGAACTCAAGCCTCAGCTCCTCTGTTGCTGACTTGGAACTGTCGCCATTTAGGTATATATACTGCTTACATAATATTTGTTCAGTCATTATTTACTAAGGTGTGTGCTGTTATATACTGACACTGCCTTGCTTTGTTATGATTTTTTTTGCACTAGTTAAAATATTTTATGGAGAAGATCCTTACCTGAACATTGAACTCAAAAAGCCATTACACATTCTTACTCAGGTGTAACTCCTTTGGGACTTTCCCGTTACCTCTGTGTGGTTCCTCTCCTCAAACTTGCAAATTCTAACTGGTTTATCAGGTGTGCATTTGTACCTAGGCATGGGAACAATGACAGATGACCAGTCTTTACATTTCATACTTCCATAAAACTAACTCATGATACAAGGTCTGTTCAGGGCACCTTTTTTTCACTACTGTGTCACCCTCAGCCAGTGGAAGAGTAAAGGTGAGGGTGCTGCTGCTCTGTGCTTGTGCAGACTGAATGACTTCTACTCGCACAAGCAGTGTAGCCCACTTTGTTCCCATCCAACCCTCAATTCCACAGCCACCCCATGATTTTTTTACATTTATAGCCTCAAATTTGTCTCTCTTCACACACCATTAACTCCCTTAAAGAACTTTCAAAGCCTTGTATTCTTCACTATACACTCAACATACAAAATCCTTAGGCAGTTGCTAAAATTTTTTAGTCCAATGTGTTCATTAAATATGGCTGTAAAACATCACATTAATAACATCAGTAGATCATTATTCTGATTATTAACCTTTTTCTCCACACATACACATTAGCACATCATACTTTGTCAGCTGCAACTTCTATTTATACTACATTAGTAACCCTGCAACCACTGTACATACTTCTTGTCTTGCCACTCATTACAAAAACTAACGCAGTAAGTCTAATCCATACAACTCCAACGTGGCAGATGAACATATTAACTTAACACAGACACCCTCACAGCCAAGATCCTTACAACTATCACTCACACACGCACTATCCTGTCTTCTACGTTAACTTTTAGTCAACAAAATAAAGTTAGTCTTCTACCAGTAATGCTTCTCTTACTATCTGGAGACTTCTAATTAAACTCCAGACCTCCTCAGACTGTAAATATCAGCATATGTAGTGGTAAAGCAATTGGTCCAAGCTAGAAGTTTGGTTATATCAGCACAACCCCACAGCCGTGACCATCACCAAATCCTGTTGGAAAGAATATTCTTGCATTCCCTATCAGGATAATGAAAACTACACAATATACTAGAATAACTGCCCTAGCCCAGACAAAGAGGTGACATCATTACCTGAATTAAAAAGTATGCAGCAATTTCCCTCCTGACAGTTTTAAAGAAACAATAAGACAAAGAACCCAGATGGACAATGTGCCTTCTCCAATCCCTCCAAAATCTGCGTTGCTATCATTTATACCCCCCCCCCCTTACATTACTAGAGACTTTCTTAAAATCTGCATAATAACTAAACACAATAAAGTAATAATAATGGGTGACATTAACATGGACTGCTTACAGTTACTGAAGCATAAACTCTCTGCCCAGTCTAGCAAAAAAACTTACCCAGTTGATCAAGACCACCACTAGACTTCCTACTCCTACAAATAAACACACACTTCAATGTGCTCCACTACTAACTCCCCAGAGAAATAGCCGTCAGTACAGGTTCTCCTTTATTCCCTCAGTAATCACAGTTCAGTTTTATCCACATGGAAATTAAATGCTCCACTGTATGCATCCACATGTCCTGATGAGGCTATTCCCAGTCTCATTAATGTTGTTGCTCTTACTCAAAATACACTTTAGCCATTTAAAACTGGAAGGTTTAAGGCACATAAGGAACCCTGAACAACTCCATAGTTTGCCCTACTGCTGAAAAGTAGAGGCACTGCTTAGAAGGACTGAAAGGAAGACCCAGACAATGCAGATAAACAACATACATGGTATAAAAGTCTTGGAAAACAGCTAGAATATAAAATAATAAAGGAAAATCTGATTATTGCAGGAACCTACAATAGATTCCATTAGATAATCCTGGACTACTCCAGAGTGCAGTAAACATATTACCCAGCCATAAGATCATTAACGTTAATAAGAATACACAGGCCTTGCTGACAGAAACTCACCAAGACATTAAACAAAACATATTTAATCTTCCACAAACCTACCAGAACAAATTCTACCATGTTCTCTTCCCTCTACCATCTAGACTTATTCATAATTACCTTGAGCATCCTTACATCTACTTCAGACCCATAACAAAGGAGAAGAGTATGGAAAAACTTACCAAAGTTCCATCCATTTCCGAATCCAGATTCTACATAATTCGCCCTCTTCTACCTAAACTTGGTTGAAATTTCAGGTTCCTATTATATGATCAATGATTCTTGATCTAACTTGAAAGCACGAAACGGCATACAAGCAATTTCTTTCCCTGGGAAAGAAATCGCTTGGCTGCCTCTAACTTTGCCGTTTTTGTCACTGTAGTGCAATCTCGGAGTTGGTATACTTAAGTAGGGGGGGGTGTGGGGCAAAGCCCCCCACTTTATGTAATGTTTTAAAGTTTTTTTCTTTTCTTTTCTGGAACAGCGATTTTTTTGCCTTGGAAAAAATCGCTGTTCTAAGTGTTCGGGATTGTAAGCTTTCGCTTACATGGGGTCGATAAATCAGCGTTCACTTTTTTAAGCGTTTGCTGATTTAATATGGACCCGAAATTTCATATCAACCCCTCCAACCCATATATTTAATTTAAACTTTGACTAATAAATCTATTACCAACCAATTTAAGCTAGCTACTATAATCCCTCCTCCAAAAATTGGTTCCACCAAACTGCTGAAGACTACTGCCCAATATCCACTCTGGATCCAATAGCTAAACCTCGTGAAAAAATCTTATACAAACAAATCTTACAATTCCTTACTACATATGACATTCTACTACATAAGCAAAGTAATGTCAAACTTCTATGCAACTGGAAGCATATCATTAAATTAACACTAAACACCAAAACAATATTCTTGAATGGTGATTGTTATCATCTGAACTGCCATTACAAATCTTGAATCCCACTCTGCAGCCAGTGCTAGTTATGGTCCTGAAAAAATACCTTGACCTAACATCTGAGCGATAACAAACCATCTCTTCCACATACTGAAATGCAGTTGCATAATGTTCTCATACTTGAAGTGGTTTAGAAAATATCTCACCTTTTGGCAAAGATTGACAAGCCCTTGCGGATAATGTTCTACTGCCCTACATTGGAATACTCCATCCCAGTGACTGTGTTACATTCTACACAAAATGTGGATATTTTCCAAAATACAGAAATATAATATTATGATTTATTAATCTTAACCTTTACCAGGAGCATTACTGTCTTGCAATAACCAAATGCAACTGGCTCCAAGCTGAAGGGAGAGTCTCTTTCTTAATGAATACCTTAAGTCATGTACTACATAATGATTGCTACTGTTCTCCACTTAAAGAACTTCTACACTACAGAAATTCAACCTATATACTCAGGCGCTGACCCTGCTGTCAACCCCCCCTTCACACTAGCACTAGTCAAAAGGTCATTTTCCATGTCAATACCTGAATACTGGAACAAAATTCCATAGGATATCATCCTCATTACCACCTGGACGACTTTAGGAAATCCTTAAGAAAACATGTAAAGAAATATGTCAATGACACTGCTTTTATAAGAAGGGTTAAACAAGGAGTCACATTCCTCCTGTTGAGCCATTTAACCCATTTTGCAATTCAGATTATTTAGCAGCACTATTAACTTCCCTGCTGTATTACTTGTTTTCTATAATCTCTGCAAAAACTAGACTTTTCCCTTTATCTACTATTCTGTGGCCCTTCAATAACTACTCTTTAACTACTGTTAATTTCTAAAGTCTTTTTAACTTCATAACTTAACAGTATGTTTATGTGTGTGTATTTACTGCATTTAAACGTTTTTTTTAAATTTACACATTACATGCAATGTTTTTACTTTACAACATATACGTCAAGTGTCAGTAATTTATGTATAAATTTTTAAGAGAAGAATATTGTTTTTGTTGAACATGTCGTGGCCTATGTCGTGCCTGAAAATGGTGTTTGGACTAGTTTACTTTTCCAGTTAACAAATATATAAAGCAAACAAACAAATTAATAATTAATTAAATTAATATAAAGCATGTAGGATTTCATGCAAACCCAAAGTGGGCAATGAGGAAGCTGAAAAGCATAGCCACAGAAGTGGAAGAACAGCTAACTCACTCTTTTTTTTGGGTCTATATTAGGAAAGTGAAAAGACGTTTACGCGAATACGTAAACGTCAAACCGTATAGCACGAAGTGGACTTAGAGAGAAAGTCCAAAACCGCGAAAATGGAAATATCGAATTTCCATGGTTGGTCCGTCTGTGGATTAGCGCATAAGGTAAGTGTTGGATAGTTACGGAGTTTAGGATAGGGTGCGGGTTAAGGTAAGTGCTTAGATAAGTAATGTATGTTAGATTTAGTGTAGGGTTAGAGGTAGGGTTTTGTTAAATATATGTATGATGGTTATTTGTTTTGTTTGTGTATATTTTCGTAGGGGAAGTGTGCGGTAGTTACAGACCTTAGGGATAGGGAAGGGTGAAGGATAGTGCATACATAGTTTTGTATGTGGGGTTTAGTAGTGTTGGAGGTAGGGTTTTGTTAAATGTATGTATGTGGATTATTTGTTTTGTTTGGGTGTATGTCTGTAGGGGACGTGTGCGGTAGTTACTGACCTTAGGGTTAGGGAGGGGTTAAGGATAGTGCATAGTTAGTTGTGTATGTGGGGTTTAGTGTAAGGTTAGAAGTAGGGTTTTGTGCTTTACTTTAGGTTAGAAGTAGGGTTTGGTTAGTGTATGTATGTGGTTTATTTTATTTGGGTAGGTAGTATATAGCTAGTGGTGGAGTTGGCAGACTATGACAGTTCAATTTTTTTTTCGCTGTTTAGTGCGTTCAGGATTTTTGCAGTTCGCAGTATAGGGGTCGATGTTTTGGTATACGCACATAGGGTTTTTCGCTTTCGTAATATAGACCCCTTTTTCTGTAAAGTTCTTAATGATCCGGAACTTTGCAATGTCCAGATTTTTGTTTCATATTTTAGGTATGTTCCTCATAAAATTAGTGATTTTCTGGCAAATCGTTTAGGAGTGACATCAATAAATGGCATACATTTGAGTTTAATCCTTCAGAAAAGGCATTCTAATGCAAAATCTAGCAATTTTCTAAGCTTATAAGAACAATAGTTAAAATCTGTCCCTGATTTTTGACCTTTGTCACCCCATTGTTTTTGGCTTTGTTCAGATTTGTTGCACTAAGTGGTTGAAAGGTATGGCAGATTCATTTTGCAGGGAGGAATGTACTCTGAGGAAAAGAAATGCTATATTTAAGGCAAAACTGCCCTTTATGGTATTTGCAAGGATAACCTAATGGCTGCAAGGGCATTCAGTGTTGGAAGCTGTACTAAAGACAATTTTAACATCTGAGCCATAATACAGAAGTTTAAAATCTGATTAAGGAACAATAAGCATAGAGTAAAAATTAGTACTTGCAAACCCTGACCAGTAAAAAAAAAAAAAAGATTTCTATCACAGCAGGGAGTAATAGCAGCTTGTGCCATCATGTGTCCTCTGAACTTCTTTCTCAGAAGCTACTGGATTCTTGCAAAGGGGAATACAATATGGATTTAAAGTGAAGGCTAGAGCTGGCAACCATGGAAAGGCTGGTATCCTAAAATGGTTCCAACACTTGTGGTGTTAGTCCTGTGTATACCTGTGTCTGAAGCTCTTCATTATGAACTCACAAGGTACTCTGAAACTGCAGTGCCTGACTGTAGGTCTTACAAAAGCATATGTCAGCAGTGCAGTGTTACTCATGACTCCAGAGAGCGGACAGAGGGGTAAGCATTCAAGAACCTTTTCCCTCCCATGAAGACAGCTGCCCCTCAAACATACGACTCTAGTCCAACCAAGCTCAACCCTGCAATTTCCAGGTCTGCTCCTGAGCTGAAACACTCACTACTGCAGATGAATGCACTGCTTCAGCAGCAAAATGCCATCCCAAGCTGGGCTGCTACTTATTCAAATACTAGTTTGGAAACAAACGGGTTATGGGTATAAGCCAGCAAACCAAAGAAAAGAGGGCTGCAGTATCAAGATAAGGTGGGAGCCAAGGCTGCAGATGGGCCTAGCTGGGAATAAAGTACATTTGGTTGGTTACAGCATGTTTCAACCACTATTTTATTAACTGCATAACAAATGAAATATGAAAGAGTCTCGAGTTACGTAATAGAGTGTGTCACTACTTCTAAAAATGAAAAAGAGAATCTCTTACTCTACAAGGTATAGGTCATGTAAAACCAGTGCAACAACTCAACCAGTTTTGCAAGCATTTTGCATAACCCTTATAAAAAGTTAATAATGACAGAAAAGCCTGTCCCACAACTAAACCAGTTCAGCAAGCTTCTTGTGTATTTCTAATAAAAAGGGAGTAACAGGACCACACTGAGTCACAACTCAACAAATTCTGCAAATCAGGTGCAAAACTACTAACGATGTGGACATTCTACAAAAGGGCCTCACTGAGACAAATGCCTGGTGTCAAAGCCATGGCCTCAAGCTCAATGCCAAAAAAATGCATTGTCATCCCTTTTAGTAAAAACTCTGTACCCATGAACTACCACATAGGCAGTAGTCTACTTAACACCAAAAGTGTGATAAGAGACCTTGGGGCACAGGTGGACAGTAGTCTCTACTTCGATAATCACATCGCCACAGTAGTCAGGAAATCCTTCTACATGGCACACCTCATCACAAATGGTTTCTCATCCAGGAAAAATAGAGGTCATTGTTCCCCTCTGCTCATCAATCATTAGACCCATTGTAGAGTACAATGCCCCTTTTGGTATGTACCTCACAAGACATCTACAACAACTGGAAAGGCCACAGAAATACCTCACAGAGGATTACCGGCCTCAAAAAGATGCCTTACGCAGACCGTCTCAAAAAACTCCAGCTTTACTCTGTCGCATATCACCTGCTCAGAGGTGATCTCTGCCTAACATACAAAGCTATGTCAAACCCAGAGCTGTTGGACATGTTCCACGTAAAGACATCCCAATCCCTCTGAGCTACACGCTCTAAGGACTTAAACCTTGTCACTATAATAAACAGAACATGCTGGAGGGATAAATTCCTGTCCCAGAGACTTCCCATACTCTGGAACATGTCAAACAAAGCTCCTCATTAGCACTCCAAGAAAAATCTTGATCATTGGATGGGAGATAGGAAATTCACCCCGGGGATCACTTCTGTGGCTCTGCTTGACAGGGGCACAGGAAAATAATTTTCTTGGGTGGCAAAAGCCAGGGTACCGTTTAGCTAGGCTTATATAGCCAATAGCCTAGTAGCTACCTATGAACCTATCAGTCATGCCATATTTCAAGACAATTGTGTATGTGCTTGTGGGATGGTCTGTATACAGCAATCATATTTTTAGAATGCTTTTTATTGAGATTGGCTTTGTGGCTCTGTCTCTATCTCTCTCTGTCCCTCTGTGGTTCTGTCTCGCTCTGTCTCTATCTCTCTCTGTCCCTCTGTGGTTCTGTCTCGCTAAGCCAATTTCAAGAAAAAGCACTGCAATAATGACAGAGGGGCAATATTTTAGCCTTTAGGTAAATTTTGTCCCTCTATCATTAGTGAGGCAATAGACACACACATTCTTGCATATCCCTATATCATTTCCTCTACACACGGAACCTGCAGAGAGAGACACAAACACACACTTGCATCTCCCTACATTATTTCCTCCACACACACAACACACTCGCATCTCTGTACATCATTTCCTCTACACACACACACACACACACACACACACACACACACACACACCTCAGTACATAATTTCCTCCATACACGCACAAACACACATACAAAAGAAAAAAAAGTAAGGTTAAAACAGCAGGTTTACACACATGAGCAGCTGGTGAACCAATGCACTGCACCTAACTACACTATTTATAAAATAAAAAATATATCCCTACTGTCTATTATAATATCCCTGCAATCTGTCCACAAATATATTGCTATACTTTAATCAGGGTCACTAACAATTGATTTCTTGAGTGGAAAATGTACTTTAAGATATATGAAAGGAAACAAAAAGTCAGTAAATTGTCTTTCTGCTGCTGTGACTTCCTAGACATGTTTTTCTTTCAGCCTGACATAATAGACAGGGAAATCAAGTCTTCCACACTTGCCTAAATATGTCTTAACTGGTGCACTGCAACCTGTACCATGTTATTCTTTTAAAATCCAACCCTTCTACTAGCTACGATAGTGTCTGCACATCAGAAGAAGGATTGTTCACTGACGGTAGCAGTTCAAAATTAAACAATAAAAATTAATTTTGGATACTAGCAATATGTCCCAAGGCAGTGACGATCACTTTACCTACATAGCAATAAATTCTTAACATTTCACATTAATTTGCATAATCAAGACAGCATGGCTGTTTTAACGACTACCCACAGCTTCTCCGCTAAACACATAAACAAAGAAACAAAATAACATGAAAAGAAAGTGATGACCTTCGGGAAGTCAAACTAAATGACACAAAGTAAAAAGAAAAAAAGAATAACTCTGTCTGTAAAATAATGCTCTATACTATTAACTCCTAACTGAAAATGATTCCTGTTTTGGGATGCTTGCTCTAAATTGTACTAGATAAACGATCTTCCTTTAGGAAGAAGAGAAAAAAAAGTTCCAAACTCTAATGGATTACTCATAAGTGCAAACAAGCCCTTGACTGGATACTTTGCTATTTATTAAATGAAACTGCTGGGTCAGCTCACTCTTTGTGGCACGTGCCAGTCAAACTACACAGCTGTGTTCAGAGACAACAAAACTTTATTAGAATGCTTTCTATTGAAATTGGCTTTGTGGCTCCCTCTCTCTGTGCTTCTGTCTCGCTAAGTCAATTTCAATAAAAAGCACTGTAATAATGACAGACAGCTAATATTTTAGTCTTTAAGTAAAGTATTTTCCTTCTGTCATTAGCTTGGCAATACACACACACCGGATCTATTCAGAATAACATACCAATATACAGACGTGTACACGCACGCTTTCACATGTCCCTACCTCATTTTCTCCACACACACACACACACACCACATTTCATTGGTATAAACTTTCTGTACTGCATTGAGAGAAAAAAGATTTCGCAAATTTGCAAGGATGAACTTCAAGCCCTGTTTCTCTTTTTAATGTGGCCATACTGTCACAACATTTGATGTCACTGGCATTCCTGTACTTGGTGTTGTGATCAGTGAAAAACTTTGGAAGACATGTCATTGGGACGTACCCTTAAGTCTTTCTGAAGGTCGTGGCAGGCTCTTTAGACTAATATCTCCTAGTGTATATGGTACTGGGCATCTAAATTGATACCATCTATTTGCTGACTACCAGAAGACTACGAGGGGCATAATCATTACCACTAGGGAAGATCTGTGCCACTCTCTGGGGGAATTATATTCTGATTAAGGCTTAACCTTTAAAGCAAAACTTGCATTTCCATTCGCCACAGTCTCCCCTAACAATTAAGAGTAAATGTTTACAAAGTGCTCAAGCAATACCAGCATCAATTTCTTACATGTAGATCTTTGTGTCATCTGAAATTAATTAAAAACATAACTCTCATTGTTAAACATGTGAATGAATGACTTGGCCCTCTACTTCATCCATTAATGTATATGGACGTACATAAAAACAATAAAAGATACTGCAGATCTCTCGTGCCAGCGTGTTGGCTTAATGTAGACAAAATGTATTACTATTACTTAGCAACATTAGTTTTAAATAGATACCTGCTCTCGCTAGTTAACTTTTTAATGTATACTGAAACACAGTTAGTCTGCATTTAGATTTATTGTGTTGCAGGATTAAAAAAAAAAAACAAGTCTGAATCTATTCTAAACTAATGACAGAGGGACAATAAAGACTACAAATGATACAGGGACAATTTTTTTAGTCTTTAACTTACTTTAAGTTAAATACTGTCCCTATGTCATTAGCAAGACAATTAATATTTATTAATATTTAATCATTAACTGATATTAAAAACATTGTTTTACTTAAAGACCAAAAAGTAAAAAAATAAAAATATAAAAGATTATTTTTTTTTAAAAAGGATGCATTTTATTGAATTGCTCTAAAAAGTAAAAAATATTGAAGAGTGAAAACTTTGCAAAATAAACACATACAAGCTGATGTCAGTGAAGCATTTGAGGATGGTTTTGCTGACTGTGATGATGAGGTACCAGACGTAGTAGCAGGATTTTTATATTATTATTTTTTCATTCTAAAGTTAATGTTGCTTAGCACAGTTTAATGTAAATTGTATTTCATCATACACATACCTCTCAAACTCTTAGCACAAGAAATCTGGACAAAGCCTAAAATAATGTAGGGACAAAGGCCCAAAAACAGGGTCAGAGTTTAAATACTGTTCTTACTAGCTAAGAAAGAGGATTATGTTGGCATGCATTTTCTGGAGGAAATGAAGTCTGATACTCAAATCTTTGTCCTTATTCAATGGCTTCAATCCTTAATGACTCGTCAGAAAACCACACATTTTATGAGGAGACCAAAAATATGAGTAAAAAACCAAGACATTCTGCAAAGATCTGGACAGCTGACAGCCAATTACTTTCCCACTCCCTCTTTAGGTTGTTGTTGTATCTTTCGGCTTTTCCTGGTTAGGGGTCGCCACAGCGGAACTCCGGTCCGCTAATGATTGGCAGTAGATTTTTACGTGCCGAGTTGCCAGCCCTGACGCACAGCCTTCAACAAAGGTACACCCATTCACGCATGTCTCCACACAGACGACGCTCTAGCTGAGAATCTAACAGGACAACATGTTACTGTGGGGCGACAACGCTACTGCAGCACCACCACCGCAGTCAGGTAACATTTCTAAACCAATAAACATGTTTCATTTGGGCTATACCAATTCTACAGATTAAACAGTAAGAACCACGTCTTGAAAATATGTTTCTAGTAGTAACTCATCAGATTAACCTATATATTACCTGCTACATTTGGAAATGTAAGACCCTTGAGCTTCAAAATATAGACCTAAAACTATAGGAAATGTAGAGGTCCATAGTATGAAAGCTCCTTTTGTTCTAATTCTATTCTTATCAATATGAACTGACACTTCTTTGCAGCCAGTATCCTCTCATGTTATCACTGCAGGACTGAAGATTTCTGTTAACCTCTTAAACCTAAGACATGCTGTTATGCAGCAGGATTTCTGTAGCAAAGATGTGTTGTATCTCCTGAATGTTAAGACAGCTTGTCATGAAAGTATCAGTTACATAGAAAATGCCCTTAGATTACATGAGGCAAAGGAGCAGATACAGTTTCAGTTTTAATATTTAAAAAAAAAAAAAAAACGCGGTGTAACATTTAAATAAACTGTACCACTTTTCTACACAAATATATTTAGGCATGATGCAACACAATATTATGTATTTATGTTGTTGACAGCTTTTATATTTGTTAGCCTGAAAATTGATAACTACACTTTTATAGCGAATGGTTTGCAAACATCATAGTTCGTTAATTTGTGCTGGGTGTTCTGACCTTAATTTAACACAATGTAAAGTTATTTTTGAAATACTCCTTTCAGTCTCCATCATTTTTATAATATTGACAACTGATTCACATTTTCAGTGGATATAACGCCTAAAGTATCAAAGAAGCAAAAACGCGTGCTCTCATACACTTTATTATAGTTGCACTATTTTGAAATATTTTATGAACAATCCTCATTTTAATGGGTTCACGTATTATTATAGAAGGTTTCTTTTGCTAAAGTGCAGTAATTAGCTGTACCTCTACTAAGCGTGTACTACTACTTTCACTTTATATTTGAATGTTCATTCTTGTTTCTGCAAAGAATACATACTATAATGTTCATTTTATGTGTCCGAGGTATTTGTACAGTTCAATGACTGTAAACATTCTGTACTTACTAGCTCACAATCATGCAGACATTCCCTACTACAAAGCCATGCCAACATGCAGATCCTTTTTGACACAAACCTATATCACCATACGGATATACATTTGAAATCCACAAAATCAGAGATATTGGCATTTACAGGTTCAGAGATTTTAAAAGTGAGGGCCACTAGCTCATGATCACATTCATAAGAATCAGGTAAAAAATATTATTCCCTCGGGGGGGGGGGGGTCAACAATTTAGTCCAGGGAGTTTTTGTTAATTAAATCCAAGAACTTTTGTGTATGTCCTACATTTGAGGTATAGGTACTCTAGTTTATTGATGGGCATTTAAAGCCTCCCAAGTTGAAAGGGTTCTTATTTACAAGGTGTTTATCAAGTACATTAAGGAACTGTAAACAAATTTCAGAGGACATGGAAGCTGTCCTATAACAGGTTAGTTATAAACTGATAGTCTTATTTATTGTGACTTGGTGCTCAATGTGTTCCATTTCTTGGTCTCTGGGAATTTCTCTAGAGGGAATGTTGTCCACAACAAATATAGTGGCAGCATCACAGTTGCCATCAGACCTAATGGCATGGTAGACATACAAAAGAGGACGGGGAGGCAGTCATTTCTGAATATACAAACTAAGTATCAGCAACTAGACAGACATGGATGTGCTCTGAATGCAGGAGGGACTCAAAATCGGTGAGACTTCTGGCACTGAGCACAGCCACACTGATGTGATCTTATTCTGGATTTGACATGTCAGTTATGTTGTGGGGTCCATTAGCTGGACTCTGCCTAAAAAGGCACTACTGAGGCAGCAAAGACTTTAGCCAGCATGTAGAAACCTTGGACAAGAGGTGCAAGCAGTCCTTACATTATCTTTTCTTTGTGCTTTGGCATCATTCTTGGAGAAGGAATGATTCTGCTTAGGATCAGAGTCTTACCTGCATTTGTGACAAGCATAGAGAAATTTGACATGCCTCTCTGCTTCTCCCCTCAGGGTTATGTAAGGCAAGTCATTCACCCCCACACAGACTACCACCATAGTCACATTTATTAGATGGAAAGGCCCTTGAGGTATCAGAAATTCTGGTACATGAAAAACAACTCACTCTCACCCTGTGTTTGTTCAGCCTGGTAAGAGGAGAATCATTACGTCTAAAGATCACCAAAATATTTTTATTTGTAGAGTGGTGTGGTATGGTGAGAGTACCAGAAGGGAGGATAAAACACAGTATTTAATTCAAGGATCATTTTAGTGCCCAGAAATGAGGGCATACAGAGATCTAAATTTGGCCTGTCAAGACTAAAGTTCTCAGTTACTGAAAAAATTCAAAATGCTGACCACTCAAGGCCTGTTTCCATCGTTATCCCTTCTTGGCATTCCTGGCCGCCTTGCAACTAAAAGATACTCACTTTATATTGTCATTGCCAGGACCCATAATAGTTCTTAAGGTTCCACATCAGGGGGATCATTGCCACTTTACCTTCTTGCAATTTGGCTCATCTACTACACCCAGGTTCTTTACAAAATCTCTGATGTCAGTAATAACCTTTCACAGGACAAAGGGCATTCATATTTATCCCTGTCTGGGTGAATGCTTGATTCAGGCAGATCTACATAAAGGATTCAGATGGCCTTGGAGTTCATCCTTGCATTGGACTCTCTCTCTCTCCCTCTCTATCTCTCTCTCTCTGTCTCAGTCTTTAAAATTCAGCTTTATCCCATCAAAAAAAGTGGAGGTTCTGAGGGTGCCACTGGATACCAACCAGCAGAGTGCCTTTCTTTTAGAAGACAAGGTACTCCCTGGTGTCAATATCTTTCAAACAATTCCAGAGAAAGACAACATCCCAGCAAGAGAATGTCTTGGGTACATGGCATCATGTATCTTCATGGTCCCATTAGCAAGGCTGCTATAAACTACAGTGGTACTCAAAGAACACACAATGTCAGCATTCCCAACCACTAGAAACCCTTATTCCTTTCCTGCCCTACATAAAACAAAAGTTTTGTGGTGAGAAGTGCAGGTATAGCTAAACTTAGAAGCACTTTCAGACTCATTCAGGGGACACAGAAGAGAATACAGACACCTCAGACATAGTCTGGGGGGCACAGCTGGTGTCTTTGGAAGTCCGGGACACCTGGGACAAAAACTTGACAAAAAAATCTATAAATGTGAAACAAAATAATAAAAGTCACTATAACTCTAAAAGCTTTCACACAGATTTAACTGGAGGGAACCCTCCAAACCTTTGCAGCAAACACCACCATTGTGTCGTATATCAAAAAGAAGACCTGCTCTTACATCCTATGCAGACTGGCGATACAAGCATGGGAGAATGAACAAGTGTTGAGCCTGGCCCTCAGGGTGGCATAGATCTCATCACAGGAGAATGTGCTAGAATACAGGCTGAGCAGATTCCGGATGGACCCACATAAATGGATGTTTGAACAGGGAAATATTTCTGAACCTGGACAACAAGAGGGCTATGCCAGTTGTTGTTTTTCTTTTGGCTTTTCCTGGTTAGGGGTCGCCACAGCGGAACGCCAATCCGCTAATGACTGGCAGTAGATTTTTACGGTGTCGAGATGCCAGCTTGACGCCCAACCTTCAACGAAGGCACGCCCATTCACGCATGTCTTTCAAATGCTACTCGACCTTGGGGAGGACATGCAGACTCCACACAGAAGGTGCTCCAGCCGAGAATCGAATGGGAGAACCTCTTGCTGTGAGGCGACAATGCTACCGCTGCACCACCGAGGGCTATGCCAGTAGTAGACCTTTTTGCTTCACCAGGAAACTGAGAAAAATCTGGTGTGTGACAGTAGGCCCAGCAGCCTGGAAACTAGATGTCTTTTCCATAGACTGAACAGGTCTAATTCTCTAGGTTTTCTTTTCCATATTCCTGATCCCCTGGGTATTGCAGATCAAGGAAGAGGGGCCAAAATATAGATGGAACACAATGTCAGTGAATGCTTATCTGACTGACAAAAGCGTGATGGCTTTATCGGTGAAAGTCACTATCAGCTAACATGTGTTGTTGCCTTTTTATCTACTGCTGTGTGACATGCAGTTGGTATATACAAGTTAGAGGGTGAGGGGAGTGCTCCCTATTTAAATGTTGGCACCTTAAATGCTGAGTGCCAACATGCCGAAAAAAAAAAGGAATGAAACTACAGGAGAACAGTGAATCTTGAACAATATTCTTCTCCTTTAAACTTATTTTTTCAGGTGGGCAAATTCCCGTGCCGCTGACATCTGCCAACCATATATGTACTAATTCCAAGAGCCCCCTACCTCAGAGAAAAGGGAACATCTTGAGAAATGGCCATTTCGGGCTTATTACATGCAAGTTCATTTTTTCCGTCCATTCAGTCTCACTCTAGTAGGCCCTGAAATTTCAAATAGTTACTGTAGGAGTCTTCTCCAATACCAGGAGTGCAGGGGGCTTGCCCCTGCCAAAAGCAGCTTTCAGTAATGTTTTCACAGTTTTTTCCCCTTTGGGCAACTAGCAATTGATAAATAATTATAAATTCATATATGTGCTGATATCTCATTATAGCCCAAACAACACAGATTCGCTCTCTCCTACTAAGCCTAGCAATTTATGATAATGGCAATTTTGATACAAAGATAGAATGTGGGCAGCTGGGATAGGGACAATTTTGATTTCTCAAGGTTAAATGCACTCTCTGAAGTGTGGAAGATTTTGACTAGGGACTTCATGGAGACAGTTAAAGCCTGAGGCGAAGAAGCAACTAGAAACCAGTCATCTAGGTACAGAAAAATCTTTGCTCCTTTCAGCCTCTGGTGAGTTGCTACAATGGATATGTATTTGGAGATCACCCTAGAGACTGAAGTAAGACCAAACTGAACAGTCCAGAACTGGTAATGACTGGCTGCTCCCCAGAAGTATAAATACCTCCTTGATTTCTTGGCAATACTGATGTGCAAGTAGTCATGGCAAAGATCCAAAGGATATACCTGGTATCCTTCTGACAGACATGAAGAACCAACTGCATCATGACCTCATAAGTGATTTTCTTGGGCATAAATGTGCCTATGCTACTTACATCTAAATTTGCCCTGAGGTCAATTCATCTCTTTCAGCACCAAAAAGAATCTGGAATAAAATGTTAACTCTATTAGGTCTAGTAGGATCTGTTGGATGTCTCCTGTAAGGTGGTTGGGTATGTTTTTGACAGTGTGAGACACTGGTCAATGGGAAGATGGTTGGACTGGTTGAATATGGAATGGGATTTGGTATCCCGTGGATATTATTGGCCTTATCTATTTGTTGTCATGGATTTCTATACAGACAGGTAGAGGGTAAAATGGTTCTTTGCTGCTGTCCATTCATGGGTGGATCACAGCCTCCTGGGATTTGCTGAGAGTCAATGCCTTTGGTCCTATGACCCTGATCATTGGGCATCATCCTAGCACACAACTGAGCCCAAACAACAAGCAGCTATGTCAGTAAATTTGGCACTGGCTTCTCTGCATCTTAAAACAGTGTGATAAGGCATCAGAAATTTAACCCCCTCAGCTGTTAGGGGTGCCTTGCCTTCCTTGTGCATTTTTCAAGGTGCTCTTTAATCAGCAAAGCAAAGATTCACCAAACTGGAAAAGATGAATCTATAATGGATACCTTGGAGTCAGGACGTGAAATCCGTTACGGACACCTTCTCACATGGTTCAGTTTAACAAAGTCAAACCTTAGAGCTCTGGATATCTCTTCTGTGGGACTATACAGAATTTATGCCATAAAGATCATGTTTGAGGAATAAGAAAATGTGTCTTTCAAGAGCCCATCCTATATCACCATAAATTATATGGTGCACCTCTTCTCTGATGTCACGCTTGAAACTCACCTCATATGTAACGTAATGTAGTGTCTGTATAACAAAGATGGCAGACACGCAAACAAATTTCCCTCGACTGTCCACAGATCTGGATTCCTTATAGGGGGAATGGAAAGTGGGGACATGGGTATTCAGAACATTTTAGTAGCTGTATCTTGGGATCATGGTATCAAAGCTTGGGTGCCTCAGAGCAAACACCTCTCTCTCAGGAGCCAGAAAATGTGGTTGACCTTTTCATGGACTGGGGCCACAGTTGATACTCTCCCAAGCTGCTTTGCTGGCATCCATGAGAATTAGGACCACCCATTAGGCCTTCTGAGTAGATATACAGGTCTTCAGGAGCCTACCCTGAGGGGAAAACACTGGTTCAATGGGCTAATACCCTGCTAGTACCCTGCTGATGCATGGCTTTCAGATATTCTACAAACTTGGGGTCATCTGAGGAGATATGGGGTGTCGGTATCTTCCTCACCATCTATATCACAGACTCTGGGAGTCTAAATGCTTAGTCTTAAACTAGACATGCCTTCAGGGGGGATGCAGAAGAAGAAGGAGAAACAGAATTAGGAGGAAAAGGAGAACTGTTTGTTGAAAATGTCCCGGTAGAATGGCCCAGAGGGGTTGTGATCCCTCTAACTTGCTCCTGAGTGACAGGATGAAAGGAAAAGGACTCCGAAGCAGGCTATTTCCATGGGGAGGTGCCAGTATTGTGGATGGAATATACAACATCAAAAGAAAACTCCAGGGCCAAGTAGATCAGACCAGAGATCAGCCAGGAAAGGCTTGTAGCAATATCACTTTTGAGAACTCTACCTGACAAGAGCAGCAAATGCATCATTAGTGATGAAAAGCAGTGGTGTCAACAATACCAATATCAATGAGATCCCAGATGCAAGTGGTAAGGTGCCATATAGTGCCAAAATAAACACAGTAGTACTCAATACAGATACTGTGGTCCCAATGTCAGGATCAAAACTGTTGGGTATGCAGCTGGCACTTTGGAAAAAGGTACTAAGCATAACAGCTGTGGTACAGGGAAACAAAGAGGAGTCCCTGGCAGTGGAAAAAATCATGCTGTAAATGTAAAATACTCCAACAAGGCAAAACTCATACAAGTCAACCTAAAACTCATACATAAAATGTTTTTATAAAAAACTTTTAATGTTCATTTTAAAAATTGTAACTTCCTATTTTTTAAAAAAACATGATGGAAAAATAGGTGGTTAAAAGTTTTAAAATGAACATTAAAAAGTTTTTTAGAAAAACATTTTATGTATGAGTTTTAGGTTGACTTGTATGCCTTTTGCCTTGTTGGAGTGTTTTACACTGTTTATTGTTATTTAAATTGATTCAATCATTTTAATAAGTTGATTACTTGATTGCTTAATTAATTGTTCATTTGTCGTTGTACATAAGGTGTTTTTCTTACTGAAGTTTATTCTGAAGAAGTCTCTGAGACGAAAGTGACATTAAAGCTGGTTTTCGCTAAAGTTGGTGGTTACCTCTTGGTGGTTCCTGTTCTACCTGTGTGGTTGATTTTTATTTTTGGTGTTTCTCTGGCTACCCCATCTTTATTTATTCATTATAGACAAACACTTTATAATCATGGTTTAGAACCAAAATGGACTTATATGAAGCTGGATCTGATGGGTATTTACCATCTCTAGGTATTACAACTACCACAGCTTTCTTCCAGGATCTTAGTGCTTCTCCTCCTTTTAAAAAACACTATTATACAAATCCTTCCAGATCTTTATCACATTCTTCCCAGCTAGCTTCCAAACTCCCAAAGGAATACCAGCTATTACTGGAGACTTTCCTGTAGATTGGTTATACATCACCATTTTTATCTCATCACCTCTTTCCTAACTGTTAATAATTGATCATCATCTACCTCTAGCCTTAGCATATTTAATTCTTCCATAAATATTTCCATTTGTACTTTTTCTTGACTTCAACATTTCTCTGTTTCTACAGAATTTTATAACATTTCTGAAATATCTGTAATACTTCTACAGGATCCCTTGTTATAGGCTCCCTAAGCTTGGCAGAAAGCCTTTTGACTTTCTGTTGTCTGAACAATTGTGCTAACAACTTTTGCGCTGTGGAGTTATCAAAAAACAGTTGATTAACAGCAATCTTTCTAAATTCATGCATATTATCCAGGTAATCACTTATTTTCTCTTTAGCACTCTGCAGTTGTGCCTCTTCTTGTTCTACAAAATTCCCCTTATTTTGCAATACTTTAACCTTTATCAGTCCCTCTAAATAATTCTTGTTACTTCTTAACCATGTCTCTCTCTCTTTTATTTCTACCCTGTTTTTAAACTCCACTTTCATTTTATCCTACTTCCTAGATATATTTTCAGAAGGCATTTATATCTTCCCTAATAACTCCTGAATATCCATTCCATAAATTCCTCTCTGCTTAACAGATAAGTGGGGAAACACCAGTGTCTTACTTTTATTTCATTATCATGCATTTTTATTTTAGTTATTATTGGTACGTGATCTGAAAAAACTTACTGGATGCATATCAAAACTTTCAATTAAATGAACAGTTGCCTGTGCAGTATAATTCCTGTCTAACCAAGCCCAGTTTTGGGGAATAATATTTACATTTTCTATGAACTCCTACTACTGATTTCACATCTTCCACACCAAATATTTTTATACATTTCTTCAAATATCTACCCTCTTCTATTCTATTTCTCCCCTCTATCCCCTAGATACAGCCTCACTGTTGCAAATCAAAATTCCAGTCCTCACCTATAAGTAATATTCCCTGTTGAAAGCCAATTACTCCCAGAATTTTCTTAAGCTCCACTGTTGCATTTAGGTGGACTATAAATACATGCCAGGATAATCTTCCTCCCTTGCCATTAGCCCCTTACTACTACAGATCTACCATTATTAGCTTTTTCCTCTTCTATCACTATTGGAACACCTCTAGCAATTAATATAAGTACTCCCTTTTTTTTAATCATTGTAAAATCCTTTCTTTTACCAAATTTGCATGCTCAGCTTTTTCTAGATGGGTCTCCTGTAGCTTAACTGTTTGAACTCTGCATTTGTTAATACAGTTCACTACTACTTTTTTGAATGTACCTGCAAGACCATTAACATTCAAAGATAATATGGAAAGTGTTGCCATTATGATAAGAAGATACTCTCACCTCTTATGTACAACAGCTTTTTCTAAGCATCTAGTTTCAGCTTTTATGTTACACGCATACACTGTTTAGCAGGTTAATCTTTTATACAGCTGATTCTTGTCATATCCATCTGAACCTATGTCACATCTTACAAGACATTTTGTTTTAATAAAAACCCTCAAAAAATATACCCCACATAACACCCCATAACCTATGAACATAATACAAACACAAAAAAAATATGTACATCTTCAAATAAGGAATTTAACCCTTCTAATAGGAGCAACTGTTTCATAATGACAGCTAAACTCACATGCTTTAATTGATCGATAATTAATGTTCTCCATTCTAAGATGTATTGCACAGCCTGTGCTTCTACTTATATGTGCTGTCTGTTTTTGCCTTATCTTTATTCCTCTCCCAGATGTATGAAACAATTTGAATGCTTTCAAAAAATATCTTTTAGTTATTGAAAGAAAAAAGTATTTGATTTTTATTGCCCTCATCAGCTTGTCTCCACAGAAACATGAGATCCAGATACAAATTGCCTTCAGGGACAAGCTTCTCATGTTAGACTGATTTATTTGCTAAAGGAGAAATTTTCCTTACATTCAGTATTCTTTTATTTATTTGCTTCAACTTAAAACTTGTTAGACTGAGCGAAAGGCCTTAATCCAGTAATTGTCCTATGCAAAAAAAAAAAGCATATCTATTTTTACTAATATGATCTGTATACATTTGCAACCAGTCTCTCACCCTTTAACATGCTTTTGTCCAAGCTTTCTTCTCTTTTCACATTGCAATGCCTATATTTCTTAAAAACTAAACAAGAAAGAAAGAAGAAAAAAATGGGCACCCATTACTTTAGTATCTCTATAACACACACACACACAAATAACTGAAAATGCTTAGGTTCATAGGTAAATACTAGGCTATCAGTCTGCAGACCATTACAAACCTAGCTAATAATAATCAGAGATCAGAATCAAACCCTGTCCCTTGCATCTGTCGGGTAAAGACCTTAATTGTTAAGCCAGCCTCTCCCATCTTAGAAGTTCATAAATTAGTACTAGGCTAACTGCCATGTGGGCCATCGTAAGCCTAGCCAATGGCAAAGCATCTGAAGATGAAGAAGAGGGACCCAATCTGCCTCAGCCAGATGAGTGTTATCAGAATCAACTTGCCTCAGACTGATTCATTTACTATACCACTTTGGGAAACAGATAAAATGGAGGAAGACATAAGGCAGACCATTTGACCATGTGTGCAACTAGTATGCCTCTCCCAATAGTTTGTGATTTAGAGAGGAGGGAAAATAGGTTGCATACTCGGTACTGGTTAGAAATGCAAAAAGAACACACACTGGTTGACTCTAGTTCTTAAAAAGTTTGCTAGTTAATCTCTGGCTGATGAACTATTTGTAAAACATTAGAAAACAGCAACACAGTTTGCCACAATGAATTGGATAGGTCTGAAATATGGATGGCTATCAGTGTATGATGATGATGAATTGTCCACTGCTGAACTCTCATCATCTCTTGGAAGAAGAAGGAATTGCTTCCTCCTATAAGTAGATGTACATCATACTACTGCCATGTTATTAGATCATGTGGCCACCACTACTCGAGGGAGGCTGTGCTGGAATGTTTGTGGGGAGTAGAGAACTCTCTTCTATCTCTAGCACACTGATGTGCAGTCTAGATATTGATGGCACCCAAATGCTTTTGGCTGTCTGGTCACTGTAGTGTCCCCTTACTCCAATGCAAATGTATTCATGGTAATCGTGGCTTAGGGTGCAGGTTAGGTAAAAGACTAGCCTATGAGAAGGTTCTTTGATACTGTCCACCAAAGAAGATGACAGCTACAGAACCTGACAGCTGGGCAGAAATCTGGGACTATTTTCATGTAAGACCCTCTGAATGTCTACTGCATGGACCCTCATGTAGTGTGTGGCATGAAGAAGCTTACAAACTGAAAAGTACAGTTGTGCAAGAACTTACCCTAAGACTAGATGCCATGTTTATGACTGCTGCAGTATTCCTTACTACAGAGATATCCTGCCAAGGGTAGCTGTACATCCAACCAGCATACCAAGTGTGGGCCATTCCCTGCCCTGTTTGTCAGGCATGTGTCCTACATCTGAAAATGTGAGATATGTAAGTGATGTATGCACACAAAATAAAACAGAAATGAACCACTCCAGAAGAGAAGCAAATGAGGGACAAAACAATATTGTACATGTACATCATGAAAAAGGAAAAGACGTCTCCTTGGCATAAGAAGAAAGATGCAAACCTAACAAGGAGAAATGGAGGGAGAGAAAAAAAACTGCAACAGTGATAAGTAGGACAGCTACGATACGTTCTTACACAATTGTAATATTGTCCTTCCTTAATCGACGTTTCAGTATTCCTTACTGTTGGGAGAGTACTAAAGTAAACGAACAAAGTGGGAGGAGGACGAAGGAACTGAGAAGCCCTCCAAAAAGATGGAGGATGAACCTAGCAAAACCTGCTCAGGCCCTAGAAAACACATCCAACTGGCAGTGTTTGGTAAAAGTATGCATGGAAAACCAAACAGCAGCTTTTACAATGGATCTAGCACAGAGACCTTTTAAAAGCTCCAGATAGGAAACAATAATAGGAATCCCCACAGAAAGAGAGTCTTCTTCATTGCTGTGACACCAAATAAAATCTGTTCTACTTAGCTACATAAAAATTTCTAGTTGTGGGTTTTCTTGCCTCATGTAAAACTGAAGTGCATCCTCAGAAAAGTGGAGCTGGAAAGTAATCAAAACCCCTGTGTGAGGAGGTCCATCCTGTGGGGTAACTTGTGATGATTGTCCCTAGCCAGGTGAAAAAGAAGGGTAAACCAGTGCTGTCTGGGCCAAAAAGGAGTCACCAACAAGATTTTGGACCAGTGGCTGAAAGAATGGCAAATATGATGCAAAAATGTGGTTTTGTGGAGGAAGACAAACATTTGACAACATTAATATAACAATAATGATCCAAAGAGAAGCAGAATGTAGGAAAATGGGTCTTATTGCAGAGAAGGCATTCAGAGTACTCTGGGATTTTATGGGTAGAGCAATGAAAGTATTTGCATTTCCTGATACAAGAATAAAGTTAATTAGGAGGATATATGAGAAATAGGAGGCAAAAATCAAAGTGGGATGGTTCCTCTCTCATAAGTTGGGTCTGAACAGGGTTGCTAGGCAGAGGTGTCCTCTAGCCCCTTTGTTATTTGTGTTATAATTAGAAGTACTGCCAAAGAAAATAAAGGCCTCGTATTCAAAGATATAATTGGTGTGGTGTTCAAGAAATGCTGGCTTTATTTGCAGACAGTATTCTTTTGTACCTGATGGAACCAGAAAAGGACATTTCAGTGTTGCGGAACAAGAATTATTTAGAGGGGGGTGACACATGTTAAAGCATTGCAAAACAGGCAGAATCCTACAGAACAAGAAGAGCAGCAACTGCAAAATGCTAAGCATAAAATAAGGGAATCCCTTGATAGTGTGCATAACTTTAGAAAGACTGTTGTTAAGCCACTGTTTTTGATAACTCTAAAGCACAAAAACGTTTAGCACAACAATGCAGGCAACAGAAGGCAGAAAGGGCTGTCACCAAGCTTAGGCAGCCTATAACATAGAAGATAACAAGGGATCCTGTAGAAGTATTAGAAATATTTCAGAAATTCTAGGAAGGCCTGTATAAAGCAGAAAAAAAAAACTGAAAAAGATCTGGATGGCTTTGTTTAACAGTTTTTAAAAAGAGGAGAAGTACCAACATACAGGAAGAAAGCAGTGGTAGCTGTAAAACCTAAAGAGGGTAAAGATCCAGTACATCAAGCTTCATGCAGGCCAATTTCAATACTAAACCACAATTCTAAAGTGTTTATATCTATAATAGCTAAAAGAATGGCAAAAGTGATGCCAAAATTGATATACATGGATCAGTGTGGTTTTGTGGATGTGAGGCAACATTTGACAACATTAACAGAACACTGGTGATCCAGAGGGAAGCAAAATGTAAGAAAATACCACTGATGTTGGTGGGTCTTGATATAGAGAAAGCATTTGACAGAGTAAGCTGGTACTTTATGAACAGAGCAATGGACATCTTTGCATTCCCTGACAAAATTATAAGGCTTATTAGGAGGATATATGAGGGATCGGAGGTGACAACTGAAGTTGGTGGGGTCCTCCCTGATAATTTCTGCTTGAGCAGAACCACCAAGCAGGGGTGTCATTTAGAACCACCGGCAAAGAAAATAATGGGCTCAAAAGTCAAGGATATAATTGGTATGGTAGTCAAGAAAACTTGCGTCTATTTGCAGATGGCATTATGTTATACCTGACAAAACCAGAAAGAGCCATTATAGTGTTGTGGAACATTTTGAGACAGTTTCAAATCTTTTTGGGATACAAAATTAATGAAGCTAAAACAAAGGCAATCACAGTAAATTATCTACCCACACACAAATTGGTTCATCAATATCCATATTTATGGGGACGTGATAAAATTAATTATAAATATGGATTAAAAATGACTCCAGTGTGGCAACTAAGGATATGTGGGAAGAGACTAAACAAAAGATAATACAAAAACTGAGAAAACCAAAGCTCTGTTATATGGATATCGATAGTAAGATACAAGCAGTTAAGATGCTTTTAGTCCCTTTAGTCTTATACACAGGTCAGGCATATTTTTTACCAACCAGAGGAGAAGTTGTGGATAGAAATTAATAAACAGCTGAAGGATTTTATCTGGGAGGGGAAGATGGCCACATCCAAGTGGGATAAGCAATTCTTCCAATACACAAAAGCAGATTGGGAATAACTGATTTGAAAGGGTATTTCAGAGCTAAGGCTCCATACATAGCAGAAGCAGAAAACTATAATTCAAGGTGGAAAGGGATGATGATGATGAAACAGGGGAGAAAGCTCATGTGCTATACACAGACTGAGATTTTTGCATGCAGACCTTTAAGGAAAATTTTTAAAAAGTTGCGTACTTACCATAACACTCCATCAAATCAGACTTGGACATTACTTTAGCTTCTGGTCACCAAAAACTCTTGCAAGACATACCAATATATATTTTCATCAGCAAGAACTATATCTGGAGCTCAATATGAGAGACAGAGTGGTGTCCCTATATGCTCTCGTTCTTCCAGAGATCAGCTGAGAAAAAGGTTTGGGGGTTGGTGGGTAGAAAGTTGAGGAAGAATGAAAATGGACAAAACAGATGAAATGTTAAAGTAAGTACATAACTTTTATCTGATGTTGTCAATCTTCATTCTATCATCAACTGTTGGGACACAGTCCCCAGCTACCTAAACTCCTTGGTGGACTCTAAGGAAAGATATTCCTGAGCACATCTGAGGCAAATGTTGCTCTTCCCCTTGAAGCTCCTCATCCATGGAAGCTCTAGAAAGAGAACCACTGAAAAAGTAGTCATGGACCTAGCTGAACGGGCTCTTAAAGGTCTTGGTAAGGGTAGTCCAATTTGTTGTAGATAAATGATATGCAATCCATCAGCCATCTGGCTAGAGTTACCTTTGCAACTGATTTGCCTGATTTAGAATCAGCAAAGGAAACAAATAATTGATCTGTGTTCCTAATTTCTTTTGTTCTATGCAAGTAAAATAATACAATTGTCTGTGGACAGCCAATAAATGCAACTTCTAGTCACCTTTGTTCATAAATTTAGGAAAGGAGACCTGCAGGTTAATGGACTGGTTAATATTGGATTCTGACACCACCTTAGAAAGGAAAGAAGGGTTGGTACATAATGATACTCTATCCTTATGAAAAATTAGGGAGGAGGTTGGCATAATGGTTAAGGTGTTTACCTTACAGACACAAGGTGTAGGGTTTGATTCTCACTTGGGGTAATTGACTAGGCTTAAAATGGCCCACAAGGGCAGTTAGCCTAGTACTAAACTATGAACCTATGAAGTAGAGAGGTTTACATGATAATGGCCACTAGTAAAACTGTTTTCCAGGTCAGAAACTTAAGATCACATTTTGTTGCTGGTTCAAAGATGGGAATGGATTAAGGCCTGCAGTACCAGATTTAAATCCCATGGTGGAGTAGGGTCTTTACAGGGAGGTCTCAGCATAAGAGTGCCTCTCAAAAAAGCCTTACAAACCTTAGATGAAACCAAGGAAAAATTGTCAAACCCAATATGAAAGTTGGAAATTCCTGCTAAATAAACTCTTAATTATTGAGAAACTAGCTCTCTCATTAAAAAAAGTTGCCAAAAACTCAGAAACGCTTTGCACAGGAGCTGAGAGGGGTCAACACGATCCTCTTGTGCCCAAAAATCAAACCTTTTCCATTTACTTCTGTAAAGTTTTCTTGTAGAGGCCTTATGGGAAGATAAAAGTATATCACAGACAGGGGAAGCATCGGTTGTCTGGCTGTTAATGGAATTGGAGAAACCATGCTGTTAGCTTAAGGCTTGAACTATCCAGATGAATCATGCCTGTTGGGTTAAACAGAAGGTCTGGAATTAGATCCATAATCCAAGGTGGGTAAAAGAGATGAGGCCAAAGGAAGGGGAACAAAATTGTTGAGGCCAGTAAGGTGCAATGAGGATGACTTTGCTCTACAACCAGGCAGCTTTTTGCAGAAATTTTAGAATTAGGGGAGTTGATAGGTAAGCATAGAGGAGACCGGGGGGCTAATCATGGAGTAGAGCATCCCTCAGTGATTCCCCCAGTGGGGGATCAGGACAAAAAAGCTGTTGCACTTACTATTTAGAGGAGAAGCAAAAAATCACAGGAAGGCTGGCCCCATTGACAGAAAATAATTTCTGTCACTTTCATGTTGAGAGACCACTCGTAAGGTAGTAGAATGGGCCTACTCAATTTGTCTATTATGTTGGACTTCCCCGGAATGTGCACTGCTATCAAAAAGCAGTTGGAAGAGACCACACACTGCCTTCACTGTGATGGCTTCTCGACACAAGGTGGAAAGACCTGGTTCCCCCTTGTTTATGTACCAGACTACTGACATGCTGTCTGTATCACAATTGTCCCAAAAGGGAGAGAGTCTGGAAAGGCCTGCAATGCCAAGAGCACCACTGTCACTTCCACGACATTGATATGTGTATTGACCTCTTCATAGGACCAAGACTGTCTTCCCCAGGAAGTGCCCCTCAACCAAATCTAGGAAGAGTCCGTGGTCACTACAGCCTTGGGCTGAGGGAAAATTAAAGGGTGGCCTTGTAGAACTTTACATGACTGAATCCACCACCAAAGGCATCTCTCACATGCCTGAGTGATTCTTATTTGACTGACATGCATTGATAAAGAATTGCTCACGGAGTTGCCAACATCCACTGAAGAATTTTCATATGGAATCTTGCTAGAGGAACTAAAATTATGGCCACTGACATTGACCCGAAAGCTTGAAGAATCAAATGGGCTGAAACTGTGGTACTGTGAATTATTTTTCTGACCTGGAATCTGATAGTCTGCACTCTTGAGAGAGGAAGAGAAGCTGTCAATAAAACTGTGTTGAAAACCGCTTCTATAAATTCAAATGTTTGAGATGGTTGTAACAGAGACTTGTTGCAATTTTATGGTTATCCCCATATGGGAGCATGTATGGAATACCTGATCTCTCGGTCATATTAGTAAATGCCTGATTGGAGAGGTAATGAGTCAGTCGTCTAAGTATGGAAACACACTGAATTCCTGCAGTCTCAAGTGAGCTGTTACCACTGACATGCATTTGGTGAACACCCTGGGTGCTGTGGTAAGGCCAAAGGGCAGTGCTGTGAACTGCTAGTTGACTGCCTCCTAGCTGGAAGCGTAAACACCTTCTGGATTGTCTGTTCATTTTTTTTTTGTGGTAGTATGCCTCCTGAAGGTCCATCAAGTACATCTAGTTGTCCTTGCCTAGAAAAGGTAGAATGGACTGACAATGTCCACCTGAAACTGTGTGTGCCAAACTGGTTTGTTCAATTCACTGAGATCCAGAACTGATCTCCAGTCCCCTGTTTTTATGGCACTAAAGAGAATCCTGAGTAAGTTCCAAATTCTATCTGGTCTGGTGGGACCTCTTGGATGACTTTTTTTCTAGCAGCTTTAGTATTTCTAGCACTGCTGCATTCCTCTGACTGGATGGAACATCGGGAATTTTGCATACAGGTGGAGGTGGTAGGGAAAAGGGAATTATACAACCTCTGTAAGTAATTACTTGTACCCATGTATCTTTCATTATATCTAGCCAGGCTCTCTGGTGCAGGGATAAATGACCCCCAACTGCCTCCAGAAGTGGACAATCAAGCCTCCTTTTAAGATGCTGGTAGGGTGTATTGAAAAAGGAATCTCTGGCCTCCTGGTTCTGCAGGTCTCCTCTGCCAGTGAGCATAGTCATCCATTTCAGTACCCCCCTCTGCCCCTGCGGGAACTGTCTCCATGTGGATCTTGAAAAGGACCCTGGGACTTCTTAAACTACATTTTTGACCTCCTTGTTGATTCCTAGAGAATGATCTTTGAGGAGTCGAAAAACGCACCCACTGCAGAGAGAGTGTCTTTCCATCTTTTTCATACCTGGAGAGTGTCCTTTTAACTTTACGGTCAAATAAACTGCTGTCAAAGGGTGCATTGATGAATAAGGATTTGAAGGGCTTCATAAAAATCACACAAGCTCATCCAGGCATGCCTACCCTTGAGGCACCTTCAGTGGTGTGTGAGATAAGCCTCATGGATGAATTCTAAATAGCCTGTAGGGTAGCCAACTGAGAGGCAACATAAATCTGAGTCTTGGCAGTATAGGTCCCAGAAAGGGATTTTGACAGTTCCTTTAACAATTCCCTATGTAGTCTCATAAAATGTGCTAGATAGTTCAGCAACCTAAGGGCAAAAGTCACTGAAGCATATACAAACCTGTCAAATGCCCCAGATTCCCTGTTAGTGGGATGGACAGAGGAACTTTGGTCAGCAAGTTCCTTCTTTGTGGCCACCTCCATGACCATAGCATCTAGATACACTCCCTTGCTCCAGTATTCAATACCTACAGGTGGAGCCAGAATCCAATCTGGTCTTTTTGGAATTGGCTCCACTGAGTCAGGATCCTTCCACACCCACATAAAAGTCAAGTCAATGAGCTCATTAGCAGGCAGAGTAACCCAGGAGGTAGATGGGAGAGCTCCAAAGGCTTCCATGAATACCGATTCCTCTGGGGAAAGGTTATTGGAGGAACAACCACCCCTCTGCTTAAGGATCTTAAGAATGTCTCCAGATCAGATGTCTTCAAATGGTGATCTTGGGGACCCTTCTCCTTCATCAAAATCAGCATCTTCGGTGACTGACTCCTGAGGGAAGTCCAAGTGCTTCTTTTTGCACTTCCTCTACCCATGGACTTCCTCGGTGGGAAGATCTCATGAAGTATTGGAAGAGATTGTAAAACCAGACTGGGTAGTCTGGAGACTTTAAGCTGATTGTCCCTGTGGCATAGAAAGATGTGGCTCAAGGCACAGAGACATCTGGGATCTAGAGGAAATATCCAAGGGGGTAGGATCCATCCATTCTGCCACAGCAGAGAACACCCTCTTCATTACCTCAAAGGCAGATCGCTCCAAGGAAAAGGAAGACAATAGTGCAGAGAAGCCAGGCTTCTGGTCCATCAGTTCCCTCAGCACCGAAGACAATCTACTAGAGGTGAAGGTTGAAGCCAAGCTGTCCAATGCTGAGGCTCTAAGGGGCAAAGACAGCTCCGAAAACATGGGAGTTGACTAACACCTCGGATCTGACAAGGGCACTTTGGCTCCAAGAGTCAACCAGCTCCAAGGATATCTGAGCCAGTGCACTCGGAGATAGCTTCGGATCCGAAGGTAATGACATCTTTGAATCTGAACCAGATGGACCAGGAAGGCTCAGATCTAGGGGCTCTGAAATCAGTTGGATTAGAGAAGGAGCTAAAACTGGAGTAGCAGTAAAAGGACAGGCTTCCGGACCTGAAGGGGTAGGAGCCAGGAGAACTCCCATCTGTATTTGCCCAGAGGGGAAACTCATCATTCTGTCCACATCAGCTTTAGTCAAACTCCTGGAAGAAAAGAGAAAGCTAGGGAAGGGGACTTGAGTGCTGTTGTTCCAAAAGGAAGAAGGTTCTCTGGAAGGTAGGATTCGATGATCCAGAAGGTTTAGGAGACTTAATGGAAGGCTCCTTTGATTTCGGTTTGGGGAATTGAGCCATAGCAATAGCTTCTGAAAAGAAGGAAGTAACCCCTTCAATAAAAGTTTATTTTTAATGCCTACGACAGCATGCAGATTAAAATTTTTGCAAATGGCACAATCAACCTGAAGGTGGTCAGGACCCAAACAATACATATATAAAGTGTGGGCATGGGACATTTGTGCCCGCACTTTTGTCAACTCTTAAATCCTGAACATCAACAAATTAAATAAATAAAAAGAAAGTGTTTGTTTTTACAAACACAGAAGAAAATATAGAGAAAAAAGAGAGATACCAACAATGATATTGAAATTTACACAAAAAGTGTAAAAAGAAAAATAGAAAATGGACAATTCCAACTATGGTATTAAATAACTAATGAGAAGGGACAATAAACTATTAATAAGTTTGAAAAAGATAAAAATTAAAACATCATAATTTGAAAAGATTGCTCAACAGTTCAAGATGACCATGTCTAATAGCAAAAGAGGCAATTTACGGGTTGATGCATTATGAGTAAGGAAGGAGCTCAAGAGTTTTTGGGTGGCCACGAGCTAAAGTAACGGCCAAGTTGGATCTGAGGATTGGATCCGAACCCAAATAGTTGAGGACAGAATGAAAATTGACATCAGATCAATAATTATGCAGAATATTATATTCATAAAGTAGCAGAAAATATTCAAAGAACTAAACCAACACTGGAATGGAGAAAGGAGATTCTGCTGATAGGGATGACTAGAATTAGGGATACAGACAACAGGCAAGAAAGGGCTGGAATCCATTGGAGAAAAGGAACCAAGGTACTGAGAGCAAATAACTAGTGAGGGAAAAGTAACAGAAGGGGTAGGTGCAATAAAGCCAAGAATTTATTTGGACTAAAGGGTGATAACAATCCTGGATGTGGAAGGCAGAGTACAGGCAAAGAGAAATAAATAGGGGGGAACCTACATGAAAGGCCAGCACTGGTAGAGTTTTTAGTAGAATCCTGAACAGAAGCTGTTGTGAAAAAAGTAATTAGTAGAGGGCATATAAACATTGCATGACAACTATAAGAATCAATCAGAGAAGGTTAGAAAGGGATTGGGTAGAGAGATTGGATAAACAATTCACAAAGAAACAATGGAGGGATATATGTAAGTCTCCCAAATATGCAATAAAATATAAAAGATGTAGAATTTCTGCTTGGAAATGTTTACATAGGCACTTTTATACCCAAAGTAGACTCCAAAGAATTTTTCCTCAGGTAGACTGCAAATGGAGGTGTGACGGGGAAGAAACCGGTAATTTGGAACATTAATGGGAGTGTAATGAATTGGCAGACTTTAAAGATTCCATGCAGACTACTCTGTTGGATATACTGGTTGAGCAAATTGGTATAACTAAGGAATTTTTTTTTGAGCTATGACACAAAATCGGACTTGCCTAGGCATACCAAAGCCTTGCAAAGTCTAATTATGGTGGCCTCAAAAAAAAAAAAAAAAAAAAAAAAAAAAAGGCAAGCACTAGAAAATGGAAATCAAAGTCTTAACCAACCGTTCTAGTAGTGAATGTAGTAAGAGAGATATAACAATTAGAACTGGGATCTTTAGAAAAGGGTAGGAGTAAATTCATAGAAAAAATACATGTAGAGGAGGAATGAGGTTTAAGAGAAGGCCAGAACTGAACAATTTATGTAATGTTGCCTTGACTACACAATGAATAATATATGAAGAGTAATATTTGTAAATGTGTACTTTGCAATACGGTTCGACTACTTTTATATAAAGGTAAGTCTGCCTATGTCACAAGTGATAATTCAATAAAGGTGTTTAAAAAAGAAAGAAAAATGTGGAGGGAAGAAGCACTTAGTCAAAATTAGAGGTATACTTTTTTGAAGAAGTGAACTTCTAAAAGAAAAAGAACATCCCACCTTTTGTGGCAATGAGGCAATATATATATATATATTTAAACACATCACAAAATACATATGCAGATGGGAGTGCAGCAGAAAAGGCAAGACTGCAGACAGCTGCACAAGGGTCGAGATAACAGTTTTATTTTTTTACCTTGTTCAAAGTTAGCAACCCTAGACTCAGGATGTAAAATTGTGAAAATACTGTTTTCTCCAAGTCTTTTGGTTTTCTAATACCATGACGGGAATGGACCCCATTCTTAAGTCAAATTATGATTAAAGTTCATGAAATTAGTATAGTATGGTTTCAATCTTGGATGTTAGCCAAAATTGCTCTTCACAGTATCTGCGACACCCCCAGAATTAACTCCGCTTGCGATTCATATGGAGTTGTCTATCAGTAGCATATCTAAATAAGATTGTGAATTATTTTTTATGAGACCCATTGCCCCTACTGCTATTGGAACTATCTTGGTATCCTTCTTCCACATTACCCTTATTTCTGCCAGCAAATCCTGGTATTTTATGTCTCTCTCTGTATGCAAGACATTATAATCATGGGGTGTAGCAATTTAAATGATCAATGGTATTTTTGTCTTCTGTTCATAGACTACGACATCTGGTTTTCTCACCTCTATTTTTTTAAACTGTTGGTAATGGATGATCCCATGTGATATCTACTTATTTTATTTTTATTTTACATTTGTTGACCAGGATTGTCCGACTGGATATATGTCCATTTTCAGCAGAGGCATGGAGAAAAGCTCCATACATTAAAAACAATTACAAAGAGAATTAAATGTGGCTAATAACAATATAGTGATTATCCGACATAGCTAAAACATGTTATATACAGATCAATTACACAGTACCATGACAGAGCATACCAGAAATGGCTGCTGAGTCAAATGAAGAAATAGTACAGAGTAAATGTTTTCAGGTAAATAATGTTTTTTTTTTTTTTGTCCATAAAAGGTACCACAGGAAGTGTAGAAATCAATATAGAATAACAAAGCAACTAAAAATAAATGTTATAGACAGTAAACGTGGTCATGCAAGAGGAGAAAGTGTGTCAGTCAGGATTTGCACATGGGCATAGCCATTTGGGATTTTAGTAAGATTCTTAGTTGCTTCTTGAAAATTGGGGCAGATGAAAGGGATGCTAGTTCATTTGAAAGTTTGTTCCAAGTGTTACCAACAGCATTAGAAAGTAGCAACTAGTGCCCTATTTGCTGATTGTAGGGTTGTAAGATTTTTATATGGGCTGATAAGGTTACAGAGTATGGGAGTGTCTGTGGGATGATGCAAGATCTTGTGAACAACAGTAAGTTGCTGGATAAGAATCTGGTTTTGCAATTCCAGCCATCCTAGCAGTTTAAGATTTTGGCAGTGGTGAGTTCGAAAAGGGGCACCAGACCCAGTGGCAAATCTGGCTATGTTATTATAAGATGTTGCCAACTTATTAAGACTGTTTTTGGATAGGTTTGCATAAACTGGTGAGATGTAGAGAAGGGTGGAAATTGAGTTTGGGCAATAGCAGTCCTGGCTGAAGCTGTGATAAAGGGTTTAAGTCTGTAGAAGAAACCAAGTTTTCTACTAACCGATTTAATGGTTAGGTTAATGTGTGTGTCGAAGTTGAGATTATGATCAATTGTTACACCTAAAAGTTTGGTGGTTGCGTTAGGAGTTATTACAGTACCATTATTGGATGTAACTGTGAAGTTAATAGCAGGGGACTTCTGAGTGGGAGAGAACTATAACAATTTAGTTTTTTTTTTTTTTTTTTTTTTGGGTTAAGGAGGAGGCAGCGTTGATGCAACCAATTTTCAACTAAGGTAAATACTTTTTGGGTACTGGATTGAAGTTCTGCAGAAGAGGTGGCAGCACATATTAATGTTGAATCATCGGCATATTGTATGCAGGTGGTTTGCGGAAGGGAGGTTTTTAGATCACTTATGAAAATAGTAAAAAGGAGGGGTCCTAGAATAGAGCCTTGTGGGACTCCAAGAGTGAAAGGGAGCAGGGTGGACAGTTTATTGTCCCAGAGGACAATCTACTGTTGTCTATTACCTAGATAGGACTTGAACCAGTTGACTGTCTGGGTATCTAATGAAAGAGATTTAAGTATATCTGACAATAATTGATGATTAACCATGTCAAATGCTTTGGAGAGGTCAATAAAGAGGGCTGAGGACAGCAAGCTATTGTTACAATTTTTATTAATGCAGTCTGAAAAGGATAGGAGAGCAGTTGTAGTACTATGGGAAGGCCTAAAACCATGTTGGCAGTCCACAAGTAGGTGATTTTGGAGGAGATGATCAAGTAGTTGACGATGAGTACATCTCTCCATAATTTCTGCTAAGGGGGAAAGTAGGGCTATGGGGCAGAAGTCTGATCGTTCATTTGAGTTACCTCCCTTATGCAGTGGGCGAATACATGAGACTTTCCAAAGAGATGGGATGGAACTTTCTGTAATGGTTCTGTTAATTAAGATGGAAATAGGGTAGGCAAGTACTCCAGCTGCAATTTGCAGGTATTCAGCTGGGAGGAGGTCAGCTGATGGAGTGCATGACAAGTTTAAGTAGTAGGGTGTGTATGAGAGATGTTGGAACAGGCTGTAGATGCAATAAGTGGGGTAAGTTGGTTGACAGGGGTGACTCGATGGTGGTAACAGTTGGTAAGCTGTTAGCTAAGGATTGATCAGTTTCTGAGAAGAATTTGTTAAAAGTATCAGTAATTTGGTTGGGAGAAATTTGAGTCAAATTAGAGGGGGTAGGGGTTTTGGATTGTCCAGGATGGAGCAATGTATTTATTCCTGACCAGAATTTTTGTGAGTTATGATGTTGTGTTTGTTGGAATTGCATATAAAAGTTTTTTTTTATCAAGGAATATTGATTTTTTTTGTGGTATTCCTGAGCTAAATTTTAAATGATCAGTTGGGTTTTAATATTTCTCCATTTCGTCCAGATTTTATTTCTCAGTCGCATTTTTTGCTTTGTCTCAGTTGAGAGCCAAGGAACAGGTTAGTTCCTAATTCTAACAGTGCGAGAGGGGGCATGGTGCACAAGGAGTTGTAAGAATTTATTGTTAAAGTAAGAGACTGCTTCATCGAGAGGTAGATATTTTAGGGGTGTCCAATTGCAAGCTTTGAACTCTGCTTGAAAGTTAACTGGGTTAAGCTTTTTTTTTTTTTGTTCTGGATGGTTCTAAAATTTATTTTAGTGGGATTTGTGGTCTTTTGTCTGGTTATAAAGGTAAGAGTGTGGTCACCAATATCATCAGGAAGTATGCCTGTTTTATATGATTGGGGATTGTTGTCGACTAGTATCCTGTCTAAGGTAGTTTGTTTGTTGCTAGATTTATGCATTCTGGTAGGGTAGGTGATGGTTTGATAAAAGCCATAAAGATTTATGTGACTTGTTGGCTTGTCAGAAGTACAACAGCTACAGTCACTATTAAAGTCACCAAGGACTATGGTTTCTTGTGGGAAGGATGTGGAGAACCAGTTAAGGGAATTTTCAAGAATATTTATGTTACTGCCTGTGGGGGGGGGGGGGTGTAAGCACAATGATGTATATGGATTTATTAGCATTAATTTGGAGCTTGGATATTAAGATCTTGGCATTGCTAGGTGAGAGAGGTTGAGTATTTAGTGAGGTGACCTGTAATTCAGATTTAAACAATATCGCTAGCCCCCCCCCCCCTTTTTGGGATGGTCTAATCTGAGGAGGTTATAACCCGGTGGGATGATATCATTGTCCTTAGTAACTTGTTTGAGCCAGGTTTCTGCAAGACATAAGATGTCAAAAGAATGTACGTCTAAGCAGGGCATGTAGCTGGGTAAATTTAAACTATGTATGTTGAGGTGGGCAATAAGAAGTGAATTAGTGGTAGTAGGGGGGGTATGAGAAATAGAGGGACAGGAACATTGGGAATCAGGGATGGTACTGCTAGGCCCAGGGTTTGGGTGAATGTCACCATGTAGCAGCAGGTGCTGCTGAGGACATAAATAGGGTCATTTTTTTCTGGTTTGGAAATACTTAATATGGGTTAATCTATGAAACTGAGGTAGAAGGTAGGATGATGTTGTTACTGTGGGTTTGTGAGGCTGAAAGAGAGAAAGGGTTGTTTGTTTTAAGTGGTGTTGAAATTTAGTATAGGTTAGGAATTCATAGCATGCGAGGCTATGGGATAGAAGTAGAGTGATAAGAAGTAAAGACAAGAGGAGCAAGTTTGAGTGTATTAGTAAGCCAGGGATTGACATAAGAGGAAGTGGGGTGGGTCACAACCAGGAGATTAAGGGTTGAGGAAGGCCAGTTAATGGGTGGGTCTATTTAAAGAGAAAAAACAGATAACAGAAAAGGTGTGAGTGAATTAGGAACAAACTGTCAAGTATGTAATGAGATGGGGTGAGCTATTGGTTGGTATGGAATGGAGGTGTGGCTATAGAAATATAAGGTTAGGTGCACTGGGGTAGGTGGGAATTGAGGTAAGGGAGCGGAGTGAGCCTGCAGGGCAAGAGCAGTGAGTACAGAAAAAAAAATCAGCTACCTTTCACGTTTTGGCTTAATAAAGAAGTGTATAAAATAAAACTGTTCCAATATAAACTTCATCATTCTCTAGAATGCTTTGTGGCTTAGGTTTCCAATGCTTCTCAGCTACTTGAATACTGTAATTATTGTGTAATCCCCAGTGCAACAGTCTTGCCACATTATTATGCCTTTCAGTATACAGGCCCTCTGCCATTAGTGTATCACACCCTGCAACAAGATGTATGACTGTTTCCAGTTCTGTTTTATAGAACCTGTATTTGTCTGTTTCTCCCACATGCTCAATGGGCTTTGTAAACCAATGTGTATGCAGTCCATTATCCTGGTCTGCCAATACTAACCCTCCTTTTGGTTTAAATTTGCCTCTCTTTAACCATTTCTGCGTCAGATCCTGTTCAGCATCAGGTTGTTCCAGGAGTTTTCTGTACATTCAACTATTCCACATTTCTTGCCTTCTCCTTAGATTATTTTGTTTTTGGCAAATTCAGTTGCCACCTGATTTTTATCTGCTTCTGGTAGGATTTCCATTCCCGCTTGACAATATGCTTCCACTAAATTAAGCCGGTCAATTAATGAGGTCAGCAGATATATGTATGTATTCCTACGACTACACATCTATACATACTCAATTTCAAGGAGGCCCATACATCATCTTCAGAACAAGGAATGTATAATCTTGGTATACACCAATTTTTATCTATCATTTGATAAGTGTGAATCATTTTTGTTGTTTTCCTGTCCCACTGATCCAATATCTTTTGAGGCAAGTCAATCACCCCAAAACTGTAAGTTAGAGCAAGAACAGAAATTTGGTTTATGGCCTGGACTTCACTCCTAGATGTCAGGGCTTTTTTGAAATAATTTTAGTCTTTTACATTTTTCCTTACGGAGTTTTGTTCACATTTTATGGCAATCCATCAATTTCCAAACATTAAATACACTCCATTCCTGTCCCATATTGATATTTTCTTTGTGCTTTAAATGTTACTTCTGCACATTTATCAAGACCAATATCATCTGAAAAAGTTTTTACCACTTCCAGTGTACTCTCACCTTTTCATCCGATGAACTATATGGTTTTAAATCATCCACAAAAAGAAGTCATCTTTACAATGTTATTTTCTGGGAGCCAAACTGTAATCATCACCTAATTTATTAAGCAGACAGTTTAATGGGTTAAGGACAAGACAAAAGGGCAATGGAACATTATGGTGAGTACATAAACTTCTTTGCGTTATGTTGTCCTATCTCACCTTCATTTTTGATGGTTGGGACAGTGTCCCCAGCACCTTCTTTCTTGGGTAGCTCAAGGGAATAAACTTTTCAGAACAGTGGAACCAAAGGATGCCCTGTTCCAGGAGGCCACATCTACTTTGTAATGAGTGATAAAGGTATGAGGGTTAACCCATGTAGCTGCAACACAAACGGAATCCAAAGGGAGCCTAGCTTGAAAGGCAATGGAAGTCGACATAGCTCTAGTTGAATGCCCTCTAATTTTATTTAAATTTATTTATTCTGCAAGTTACAAACACAAGTAACGGTATCTGTAATACATTTTGATAGGTGACTTAAAACTGAAAGTTCCTTGTCTGTTTTCTGAGAATGAAACAAACAGTTGGTCATATTTTCTAAATTCCTTTGTCCTATGCAAGTAAAAATGTAACTGCCTATGTACATCCAATTGAAGCTTATATTCTGCCTCGTTGCCATGACTGGGGAAAAATCTGGGTAGCTCAATAGACTGAATTAAATTGGCCTCAAAACAAACTTTTGGCAGAAAAGAAGGATTTGCCTTGAGACAGACTCAGTCTTTGTGGAAAATCATTGGGAGGACAGATAGAGCATGCAGTTCTGAAACCCTTCTAGCGGAAGTAATGGCTGTTAAAAGATAGTCTTCCAAGATAAGAACTTTAGGTCAGCAAGAGGAGGCTGGTTTGAATGGAGGGAGAATTAAAGAGAACACTAAAATTGAGGTCCCAAGGAGGGGGTGGTTCTCTTATGGGAGGTCTTAAAAGGAATGTACCCCTCAGAAAGGCTTTGCATAATCTCTGGGACATTATATTGGATCCCATATCTCCTACTTGGTAGTTTGATATGGCAGCTAGTTGTACTCGTACTGTGGCTGCCACTACACCCAGACTAAAGGTTTTTGTTAAAAAAAATTCCAGGATTGCAGATATAAGGGCTATAAAGGGGTCTATATGTTTTTGTCAGCCCAACAAGAAAATATATTATTTGCTTGCAGAAAGTTTTCTAGTTGTATTTTTGTGCTATGAAACCAGAATGTGTCACACTGCTGGGGATAGTTCTGGAAGCCTGGCTAATATGGGAAGTGGACTAACCAAGCTGTCAGCTTGGAATAGAGGGGGTGGGGTGTTCCTGACTGTTGTCGTAAAATCAGGCACTGGGTCCAGGATCCAAGGCTCCTCCTGAAGATGGGGCCATAGAAAGGGGAACCACATCTGACGAGGCCAGTAAAGAGCAATGAGAATTAGCCTGCGGCTCAACAATTTGACTTTCTGGAGAATCTTGGGTATTAATGGAAACGAGGGGAAAGTGTACAGAAGTCCCAGGGGCCAATAGTTAACAAGTGCATCCCTTGGTGACTCCCCTGGAGGGGGAATTAAGGCAAAGTAGCTGCTGCATTTGGAGTTGATAGCTGTGGCAAAGAGATCACAGCAAGGCTGGTCCCACTTGCGAAAAATTTGGTTCGCAATTTCTCGACTCAGGGACCACTCGTGAGGCATAAGAATTGCCCTGCTTAATCTGTTTGCTAGCACACTGGATTTCCCTAGGATGTGCATTGCAATCAGAAAATGCCGAGAAGAAACTGCCCATTGCCATACTCTGAGCCTCTTGACAGAGGGGGTAGGAAATGGTTCCACCTTGTTTGCTGCTGTACCACACCACTGACATATTGTCTGTTTGCACTGCAATCGTACCTGCTGGAAGAAAGCTCGGGAATGCTTGCAACGCCAGAAGCACTGCCCTCATCTCTAGGACATTGATGTGCAAGTGGTATTAGTGTTCTTGCCAAGTCCCTTGGACAGTCTGTCCCAGATAATGCCCCCCCCAATCTGGGAAGCGTCCATGGTCACTATAGCTACAGGTTGGGGGAGAACAAGTGGTCTGCCTATCGTTACCTCCGTCGACTGAAGCCACCATTGTAGGTCCTCTTGCAGGTGTTCGCAATGAGAATCTTGTGACATGGGCAACTCCTGCATGGACCACTGAGCAAAGAGTAGCCACTGTAATAGTCTCATGTGTAGATGCGCCGGTGGGACTAATGCTATGGCAGCTGCCATTGAACCCAGAACCTTGAAGACAAATTTTGCTTGCACTTTTTCCTTCATGAGCAATACTGACACCTGATGGTGTAATATTTGAATTCTTTCATGAGGCAGTTTTTCAACCATGTCTTTTGTGTTTAAGTCTGCCCCTACAAAAGTAATATGCTGTGACAGCAACAAGGCAGACTTTTCAAAATTTATGGTAATGCCCAACTCTGAGCAGAGATGAATGGTGGTGTCTCTTACCCTTGTTAGTAGATGCTTGGTGGGGGAGGTCAGGAGCCAGTCTAACTATGGAAATGCCCAGAATCCTAGATGCCTCAGATGAATCATAACTGCTGCCATGCATTTGGTAAACACTTTGGGGGCTGTAGTGATACCAAAGGGCAGAGGTCTGAATTGGTAATGACCGGCTCCCAGCCAGACACGTAAATATCTTCTAGATCGCCTGTCCATCTTTACATGGTAGTATGCATCCTGAAAATCTATGGAGCACATCCAATTGTTTTGTCCCAGAAAAGGGAGTGTAGACTGCAGTGTCACCATCTGGAACTTTGTTTTCTTTACTGACTTTTGTCAGTCTGCTGAGATCCAAAATTGGTCTTCAGTCTCCTGTCATTTTTGGAACTAAAAAGAACCTTGAGTAAATTCCGGACCCAATTTGGTCTGCAGGGACTTCTTGGATGACTCTTTCTTAGCAACCTTTGAATTTCTATAGTTGCTTGATCCCTTTGACCGGGATTTTAGTGGAAGGGAGAAAGGAATGTTGTAGCCCCTGGATATGATCGGCCATACCGTCTTGAGTGATGTCCAGCCAGGCTTTTGGGTACAGTAATAATCTCTCCCTGACTGCCTCCAGAGATGGACAGGCGGGCCTCCTTTCAGGAGTGGTGGAAGGGCCTGCCAGAGAATGTCTCTCCGTCACCCTGATTCTGCAGGCCCCCTCTGCTGCGAGGGCGGCGTCTTCTGTTATTTCCCCCTCTGCCCCTGGGGGAAAATTCACCACGAGCATTCAGCAAAGCTCCTTTGGATTTCCGAAATCACATTTTTCTGCTCTTCTGACCTTTGGGATAAGATCTGGTAGGGACGGAGAAACGTACTCCCATGACAGATAAGAGTTTTGCCATCTTGTTCGCTCCTGGTTAAGAGTCTCTCACTTTTGGCCCAAACAAAGATTAGGCGTCAGTAATGGAAGACTTGAAGGAATCAGGAAACTCACAAAGAGGATTAAGCGTCAATAATGGAAGACTTGAAGGAATCAGGAAACTCACAAAGACGCATCCAGGAATGTCTCCTCAGAGCTATTCCTGTGCCTGCTGCCCTGCTCGCTCCATTGGCTGCTAAGAAATGAGGTGCATGGAGGAGTTTGTTATAGAGGTTATGGTCGCAAGCTGAGAGCTCATCTGGTCAGGTACCGCCCAGCTCCTTAAGGAGATCCCTCTGAAGACAAGTAAAGTGGGATAAATTATTCAGCGACCTAAGGGTAAAGGCCGTTGAAGAGAACATACGCTTCCCGTACCTGTCCATCATTTGAGACTCCTTACTCAGCGGGTGGACAGATGAAGTTTCCACTAGTTCCTTCTTGTTGGCCACTGCCACCACCATAGCATCTACTGGGACACCTTTAGCTGTCCTCCGGGGCTGTAATAAATTTGTTGGGGCTCCTTGGAACTGGTTCCACCAACTCTGGAGAGCCCCACGCCTTTCAACTGACTACACCTAGGAGTTGGTCGAAAGACAGAGACACCCAAGAGGTGGGGGGTCAAGAACCAAATGCTTTCGGGTATACCAACTCATCTTCAGAAGGGGAGAGGGTCTTCCAGCCACCTCTCTGTTTCGGGATCTCTAGGATGTCTGAAAAGGAGAGATCCTCAGATGGTGACCGTGGGGACCCTTCTGAATCCTCTAAGTCAGTATCCGGATGTGACAGACTCAGGGGAGTCTGTGTGTTTCCTCATACAGGTTCTCTTTCGAGGGACCTCCTCGGACAGATGCTCTGGGGGAGGTTTCAGAAGAGAGGGTCTCACCCATTGGGGCAACCTGGGGCACTAGTTCTCTAGGGTGGGATTGGAGGAATGGTATAGAGGTGGACACTGGCCCTTCTGGGGGAAGAGTAGCTGGAGCCAAGGGTTGAGCAGTCTCTGAGGAAAGCACACTCATCACCTCGAAGGCACCACAATTCTGGGCCGAGAGAGCCTCTGGCTTCGAGGAACCGTAAGACCTCCCCCATGGCAAGGAGGATGGCTCAAAGGCTGATGTGGGAGCCAAACTCACCTGCTCCGAGTGGGAGAGTCGGGTCTGACAAGGGTCCAATTCAATGCTCTCCCTGGAACTGACGAGGGAGTCTTGACCACCAGATCCTTCGATGGACAACATCAATGAGATCAGAGCAGAGGTTGGCACTGAAACTCCGGGGTGGATTTCAGGTCTGAAGGTTCCACCACAAGGACTTCCAGACACACTGTCTCTAAACTCTAAGTTGGAGGAGTAACAGAAGGTAAAACAGCTACTGAAGTTAGCTCCATGACCATTTGGGCTGGGCTCGTGAGAATTTTTGCAAGGGCTGGCGTACGAAGCAACCTTCTAACCACCTGCTCCACATAATCATCCAAAAGGCTCCTGGATGACCGACAGGAATGGGTGGGGGACTTGTGGCTACCCACCACGGATTGCAATAAAGGAGACTGTGGCACCAAATGAATCAGATCCAAGGAAGGTGACCAGCTCCTTTTGTGGCTCCGAGACAGTTCTGAAACTCCAGGTGGAACAGACAAGAGACCTTTTTGGAACAGACTTCAGATCCAAAGAATCCACTTTCTCATGACTCTTCGATGGCTCGGAAGCTGGAGCCGAAGAAGTTTTGGATGACCTTTCTGAAAATTTGGAGGCCTGAGTTCCTTCAACAGCTGATTCAATTAACAAAAAAATGTCACAACCAGTAATGAAGTTACAAAAATAGAAAATTTGTCACACAAGCCCAAGGACACACAAAACAGATCAGCAAGACCACAAAAAGAAAACTATACTAGCGAGAAAACCAAGGTTTTTTTTTTTTTTGAGAAAAAGGTTAGAGTACAGTCTCAAATTTAAATGACGCACTCCTCTAACCTGAGAAGACTCCTCTAACGTAAGCAGATTTGCTGCAAGGAGCAGCAAATAGATAGACGGCCTAAGAAAACGACAACACAAATGAAATCAGCAACAAACACTGAAAACAAACCTTAATTAGGGCAAGGAAGCACTCAAAGATACAACTATCTAAAGAAAATTACTTCTACTAGTTAACTACTGAACAAACCACACAAAAAGTTACAGAAAAAATTCACTTAGCCTGAGCCAGTGAAAAAGCAATCCCAAAGCTGTAAGTACCAAACGAGATCTGGGTAACAGTCGCTAGGCATCTTGGGATAGCATGTAGCCTCGAGCCAGTGAAAGCTCTCGAGCTTTAGTATGCAGCCATATCGGAACCGATGCTCAGTTCCGAACCCAACCATCAAGAATGAAGGTGAGATAGGAAGACCTAACATTGCTGTGTTAAGACTTTCCACACCAAATCATTTACTTTACAGGAATTACATAACTTCACTTCTATTTAACTTCTACTTTACTAATCTGTTCCACTTTCCCCTTTGTGATATTTGTATCATGAAATTTTCCGTATATGGCTCCTCTGCCAGTATTTCTCTTCAAATATCTTTTTAGTTACTTTTTTGTATAGACTAGCCTGGCTTTCCCCTTTGCACCATTCACCTATTTATTACACCATATCAAATCTCTCTTTTTCCCCATGCCCATGTTTCCTTTTTATTCGTTTCAAAAATCTCTAGATTTTGTTGATTATACTTTTGCACTTCCTCACTTGCTTCTTTTTCCAAACGGACCAAGGTTTCTTGGTCTATATTGCCAACTGGCTCACTGACAGAACCCACACTGTGAAAGTAGCAGACTCCAAATCCGACTTTAGACCAGTGACAAGTGTTGTACCACAGGGTTCAGTCCTGGGTCCTCTCCTGCTTGGTATCTACTTCTCTGAAGTACAGGCTAACAGAAGGTCTTTGGCTAACGAAGTTTGCAGATGACTGCAAACTAGGAGCCATAATCAAAACTCCCAACAATGTGGACATCCTACAAAAGGGCCTCACTGAGACAGATGCCTGGTGTGGCCTCAAGCTCAATGCCAAAAAGTGCATTGTCATCTCCTTTGGTAAAAACTCTATACCCATGAACTACAACATAGGTGGTAGTATACTTAACACCGAAAGTGTGATAAGAGACCTTGGGACACAGGTGGGACAGTAGTCTCTCCTTTGATAATCACATCGCCAGAGTAGTCAGGAAATCCTTCTACGTGGCACACCTCATCACAAAAGGTTTCTCATCCAGAAAAAGAGGTCATTGTTCCCCTCTACTCATCACTCATTAGACCCATTATAGAGTACAATGCCCCTTTTGGTATGTACTTCACAAGACATCTACAACAACTGGAAAGGCCACAGAAATACCTCACAAAGATGATTACTGGCCTCAAACAGATGCCCTACGCAGACCGTCTCACAAATCTACAGCTTTACTTTTTTGCATATTGCCTACTCAGAGGTGATCTCTGCCTAACATACAAAGCTAAGTCAAACCCAGAACTGTTGGACATGCTCCACTTAAAGAAATCCCAAACCCTCCAAGCTACATGCACTAGGGACATAAACCTGGTCATCACAATAAACAGAACATGCCGGAGAGATAGATTTCTGTCCCAGAGACTTCCCCATACTCTGGAATAAACTACCTATCTAGAGCAAACAAAGCTCCACATTAGCACTCCCAAGAAAAATCTTTACGATTGGATGGGAAATAGGAAATTCCCCCCGGGGATCACATCTGTGGCTCTGCTCGACAATGGCACAGGAAAATAATTTTCTTGGGTGGCAAAAGCCAGGGTACCTTTTTGACTGGGCTTGTATAGGCCCTAGGGCTGATAGCCTGGTACCTACCTATATAATGTTTTTCATGAATCTGTTGTATTAATGAACACAAATTTGCATTTGAAGCTTTTTACAGATTTTTTGTGCAAATATTTTTTCTCTAATTTCAATCTTTTTGCATGTCTGCTATCCAGAATAACAAGATATTTCTTACTCTCAACAGTCCACTCTGTCATCTTTTCAGCTCTTTTTTTTTGGCCTGTCAGTTTTTTTTGTGGACTACTGCTTCCTTCTGCACCTAGGGGACCATCATCCCCCTCAGCCTGACCTAACCCCATTGTAGGAATGTTTGAGTCTTGAGGATACTACACGGTCATTTTTTTCCAATCCTAGTACCAGTGAGCCTACTGGAACTGGGCACCTTTTATCCTGAGACTTCAGCATCCAGATGTTTTTATAAAATGCAGTCTGTATATATCAGTGTCTTGGTGATATTTTGCAAAAACAGGGTCCATCTTGTGAAGGTAGTCACTAAGACTTGACAATGAATTCAGTTTTAGCAATATCACTCTCCCTCTGCTTGCTGATTTTATCATCTCTCCATCTGGACCCCTATCACTGCTGTCTAACCTAGGTCATATGCAGGGGAAGATAAACTCACTTCTGAAACAATGTGAGCTTTGAATAGGAAAATAGTGGAACCTTTATGTACTATGGCAGGAAACATGGAAACAAGTGGAAATGAGAAAACTGAAAGCTGTGGAGGAGCTTTTAACTCTAAACAATACTTATGGGGTAAATACAAACTAGGTGGAGCTTTTCTTTAACATGAACAATAATGCTAAAATGGAAAGATATTTATTACAAAGAGCACAAGTGTTAATGTCCATGCTGAGTTTTCTTGAAATCCTATTTTGCATCTGCTTAAGTACTTCTATGCGACAATTCTAAGGAGTGTGCAAAACTAAACAAGCAAATGAAGGCTGTGTATATAAAACACACTATTAAATGGGGTGAGTTCTGTACCTTGCATTTCCCAAACAATTATACAAAACCTAAAACATTTAGATTTAGTGGTGCAACTGGACAACATACTAGTCACTGGGAAGACAACAGTGAACATCTCAGCAGAAGGTATTGCAGAGACAGCAGGAATATTGTCCAAGTAAAAACAGACTGAGTATTTTAGGCATGAACTGGATACAAAAGGGAAGTGAGTTTGGTTAAGCCAAAGCTGTTCCTAAAGTTCTCTCAAAATATTTTTGTGAGAGTTGCAAGTATCTGGGGATTAGTGAGCAACTACTAACAGTCTATGTACACCCAGAGTACAGATGGCACCTTTGTACACGTGGCTAACGGAAAAATGCCCTTTCACAAAAATAAAAAAAAAGACTCAGGACCTCAATGCATTTAAAAGTTTAGTTGTGACAGCATATTGTTAGATTATGACCAAAGGCTGCCAGACTACTTAATGCATTAATGCTTTCAGGCAATGAGCATCCAACTGCTTAGCCTTTTTTTTACTCCTGCATGCAGCATAGAACTCTAACCAGAGTACAACATTTTCCCACTGACAACTCAAATCATCTTTTATAAAATAATTTCAAGCTCTCATCCATTCAGAGGCCAATGTTTCATTATGAAACTTAACAATAGTGAGCACTTTCCTGAATGCTAACTCACTAAGCTATCACCTCAGATTTTCACTGGAACTTCTAGAAAATCTTCTGCTATAGCACTTCATTGTCTTTTACTCACTCTGCTACTTCATCACAAGTTTCTGAAAAAACTGGAGAGACCATTAGCATTTTCACACCTTTTAAAAGTCTAGTACTCCGGCAATCATAAACTGACAGATTACAGCTACAAACTGCTACCACAGTAGAGGCCTTAATGCTCAGCCAAAAATACAAAGTTAACAACGGTTTGTGGTGTATGACCAACTTTAAATTTCTACCCTAAAGGCACTAATGAAACTTTCATTTTGAAAATTAAACTCTAATCTCCTTTTCAGTTTTTGGACCGTTAGAATTCCATGGAAACTGGCAAAAATGCTAGTGGAAGAACTGCATCCTTGGTATCTAGGAATTGCAAAGATGAAAACTCCAAATTGGGAGCAAGTTTGGTGGCCAAAATTAGATAATAAAAGAAAGCCAAATAAAAATAGCTATACAAGCTCTTTTGCATCCATATAAACGCCCAAGAATGACGATAAAAATATGCAGGTCCAGCCACAGTGTGCTCGTAACTGTCAGGGATGCATATTCAGGAAGAATAAACATGTCAACATTTATACTGCAAGCTACAAGAAATTAACAAGATTGTTTGCTGCTTACAAGTTGTCAGGATATATTCTTGCAATATAGAACCATGAAATAAAATGAGACTGAAATGGGTCCATTAAGATCAGTACTCTACCCTGGTTAAATTCAAAATGTACTACTTAGTGTGCAAAACTGCTATCAAATCCAAATGCACTAGTCATCTGCAGAACCATTTCTGAATAACAGTGCTGAAACAAGGCTTGACTTATCCTTACTGCGGTGGTAAGAAAAACAATTTCAACATAAGCATGTCATTGACGGGTCTTTCACTGAACCAGACTGTGGACCTTTGAGATAATGATGGGGCGGTCCCAAGCATATTAGTGCGAAAGTCAAGCTTAATTGTGAGATGAAGAAGAAGACATTGGTACCAACTACCAAAGCAAATGAGACCAGATGGTGACCAGAGTGCCCGTACAGACTTTTTTTAATTATTTTTTTTATTAAATAAAGAGGGCAAGTCCATCCTGGAGTGTTGATGGATAGCGATTGCGAATGTTGGATACTGCTTGTAAATCATGCTGAAAGAAAAGGAAGAATGAACCTGCTAGAATGTGTTTCGCTGATGCTGAAAGCATTTGCTATGTCCAAATTGACAATGACTGAGCAATAGCTTACTACTGATGAATGAAGCTGTTAACACTTCACGTCAGCAATATGGATATGCAAACTACCATTCTTAGAAGATGAATGTTTTTTTTTTTTTTTTTTTTTTTTAGGAAACCACTACTCCACACTTCAAAATAAATCAGTGTATTGGCTTGCACATGCACATCATGTCTATACAAGATTATAGACCTGTCCTTGCCACTTTTAAGTTTGTATGACATTTAGATATCCAAGAAAAATAGAAAACTGGCCATAAACTACTGATATGGTATAAAAATCTGAAATCATTGAGGACATTTCCTGCAGAGTAGCTAACTGTAAGTGACCTTAAACAACTTACATTACCTAGTAAGAAACAGTATGTATAATAAGCCCTTTGAACTGCCTGTAAATATGCCTACAAACAATGGTTCTTTTGTGGCTCAGAGTAGACTCCGATAAAGCTGGTGGAGCTGTCGTCTTTTCGGGCCCAATGGCCTTTGGGTCTGAAGTTGCATGCTTAGACCTCCTAGTTGGCTCAGACACCAGAGCCGATGAAGATTTTTTTGAAGACTTCTCAGACGTGGGAGACTGGGGGGATTTTTGAGGGCCGATTCCCTTCTACTGCCACATCAAATGGTCCTTTAAGCAAACCCCCTCACAATGAGCTTATTTCTGCATTCCTGCAGGACCCCGGAACTGAATGCATGGTAGATCGAGCAGGAGTCCTGCAGATGAACAGTAGACACAGCTAGTGTACCCATCAGTCAGTGACATCATGTGTGTGCACGAGTCACACTTTTTGAAGCCAGATTGTTTGGCTTCCTTAGCACCTCTCTCTCCAGTATCTTTAGACATTTTACACAGGAAATATCAATAATACTGACACACATTACAGAGAAAAAAGGGGCACAGTAAATATACCCAACACAAAAAAGGAAGACTCCACAATTTTTTTTTTGTTTTAGGGGAAAATGCTAGAGAAGAAGGTCTCTAACAAACAATGATCTCCTCCAGCCAGAGGAGACTTATCTAATTAAAATGCCGAAACCTCAAGAAAAGGGTGTGAAAAAAAGGGGGGGCCCTCTAAGTAAAATGGGCTAACAAAGGGACCCAAAAACTAACCCTCTAAATTAAACGGGTTCACCGCGGGCAAACAAACCAACAAGATGGGGGGAAAAATGGGCCTGCGAAAAGGGGAAACGGCCCACACAACAAGAACACCACAAACAGTGGTAACACAAACTAGTTATATAAACAAACACTCCACGCTCCTCTAAAGAGGATGAGAAGTTTTAAAGGTTTTACAAACACCAAGCAAGGAGAAAATAGACAAAAAATATTAACACTTATCCTAAGCCAGTGAAACGCAATCCCGATTCAGCAAAGCAGCAAACAAGATCTGGATAACACTCACTAGGCATCATGGGATAGGGTATAGCCTCAAGCCAGTGGAAGGTCTCAAGCTTTAGTATTAGGCAGAGTCGGAATCTATGCTCAGTTCTGAATCCAACTGTCAAGAATGAAGGCGAGATGGGACAACATAACATCAATAGTTTCTACTCTGGACTATCTGCATACTTTATTTCACATAAGACAAGCCCAGGTAACTCTCCAATCTACCTATAGCCTGGCTCCATGGTTCAAAGGGCTAGAGCCCTCATTGTGACCTAGGCAACCAGGGTTGGAAAGTGGCTTCAGCACTAGGGCAGCTCAGGCAAGGAGGAAGGGACACTGATGAAGGGGCATGGTCCAGTCATCTCTTGGGGGGGTTGCTCTCACTTTGAGGCACAGAGGGAGAAAGAGATTTCCTTGTGGAAACCAGGGAAACTACCTCCCATACTTCAGGATTGTTGAGCAGGATCACTTTATGACACCTTCGTTGTGGAAGTAAGGGAATGACCATCACAGATAAAAACCCTGTGGAAGGATGTGTAGACCATCAGATAACTGTGCTTCCTTCCACATTTCAAAGGCATACTACTAGTGAACAGAATATTCTAACTACTCAGATGTTCCACACTAGAATAACTTCCTATGCTGGATTACTTACCTGCCTTGTGCTCACTGAGTGCCAGGAAACATCTACTCCCATGACCATGAAAATAAACTTTGTACATCCTTGTGTGCTATGAACAAAGGCAACGCCTAAAACAGGACCATATAAAATCAGTGTTATTCCCAGTCAACAAACAGCAGCTAACATTTTTTTACAACCTTAGCTCAAGTGGCTTGCATAGCAAACTATTTGCTTTATTATTTTGTTGACTACTTAAAAGTACTGAATTCAAATGAACCCCATGGCAAAGGTTCTACTCACCTGCACTATTGAGCCAGGTTATAGATAGTTCAACTTGTGTATGTAAGAAAATTTCACAAAAATATACAATTTATGAGGCTGCTTAATGCACTAATTCTGTACACAGTTTTTGCAAAATATATTATGAACACATATCAAGGTACATTTTCTGCTGACAATAAACCGCTTTCTAGAACCAGTAGATTTTTAACTGTAACCATTAAATAACAAATATACTTACAGCTCCATTGTAGCAGAATAGCTGTAGCCAACTACTAACATCAAATTTACTGAAAACTGAATTATTAGAATGATCAGGAAGCAGAAAAAATCATAATCAATAATTTACACTTAAGTAAAGGACTTCTAAAACAGACTTATCCATGTCCTGGAAAAGGGTACAAGGACATCAATCATCTCATGTCCTTGCTCACAACAACTCATCAATAGTTGCCCCACCCCCCACGTTTCTCAATGGTTATGCACCTCTGGTCTTATTATATTTAGGCAGAGGAAGTAGCAAAACCGCTATGCAAAAATGTCTGGATATATTACGACCAGAAGGACCACTTTCTAATGAGCCTTTTCCATCAGTCATCACATGATGAGCTTTCAGGTATTCCTTGCAAAATGGGTTATTGTTTTGCTGGAATAAATTTTTCTCCTGTATTGCAGAAACTGTCATCCACTCACCCAAGAAAAAAATTGGACTGAAATATGTTCCACAAGGAAGAATCAGGAAACAGATTTTCATAAGTGGTCGTTTGACATGACAAAATGCAAGGATTCAATACAGCACCTCCTCCAAAAAAGGTTCCCACAACAGCATTAACCCATGGTCAGCCAATTCTACAGGTCTAGATCGGTATCAGCGGTGTACAAAAACAACCCATTTAAAAAAAAAAAAGAAAAAAGCTATACAGTGAAATGGTAAACCAGAGGAAATAATACCTAAAATATAAGATGCAAGGTCCATACAAAGGGTTCTTAAAGAACATGAATTTAAAAAATCTCGCTTGCATAACCTTTAAGGTGAAACAATTGGACTGGAAATTCTGTGTTCTTTCAAAATATTTAACTATGCCTTTTCCTATAGTCACACATGCACACACACACTCATACTTTCATGCAAAACTCTAACACTACATTAAATATAGTACTATAATAGATAGAGAGTATGAAAAATGCAAAGATTTCAAATAAGGTTAATGCAAACTGTATACAAGTACAGGACACAAGCCTGCTACAGCAGTGCAGTGTACACTGAGATGGGCACTGTCTGTCTACCGGTAATAGGTTCCAATGCCCAATCTAGCTTATGTGGTCAGTATTTGCCAGACACAAAAATGTAAGTTGATAACGCATGTAAACCAGACAGAAAACACTGCAATATAGGGCAAAATGCTGCCCTGATTTTCTATCAAGTGTTCATGAAAAGTCATTCGGCATGAACAGAAATTCAAAGTAGCATGTCTGAATTGTATTAAGTTAATGGGTCATGAGGTATTCTGGGGGTGTGTTAGTTATTTTTTTTTTATTTTTTTTATTTTTTTTATATTTCGGGGTTTTCTTTAAAGCAAAAAAAAGTCTTGTAAGACGTGACAGGTTAAAATGGGTATGACAAGAAACAACTGTATAAAAATAAACTTGTCACATTAGTGTATGCATGCGACAATAGCAAACAAGACATTTAAAAAAAGCTGTTATATAAACAGGTGGGCATAATAACTTTTGATCATAATAGCAAAACTTTCCATATTAACTTTGAACATGGTCTCACAGGAACATACAAAAAAGGAGTAGTAGTGATAGTGAACTATATTAAGAAATGCAGAGTGCAAATACCTACATGCTACAGAAGACACATTTGGAAAGACCTCAGTATGTGAATGTGATAAAGGATTTTAGGTTATTCAGTGGAATATTTGGACTAAGGAAAAAGGGAGTACTTATATTAATTGCTAAAAGCTCCAATAGTGACAGAAGAAAAAAAAAACAATGGTAGATTTATAGTAGTAAGGGGCTATTGGCAAGGGAGGAGTACATTTGACAGAAATTTATATTCCACTTAAAACTGCATTCACTACTTGTGTATTATCGCAACCAGATATTTGCGATCATAACAGTTGCTTCCAGACAGTGAAATGTGACCGTTAATGTTTTAAAAATGTGATACAATGTGTTTTCTATGACAATTAAGGGTCTTTTATGCAGGGTTATGAATAAAAATGAGAAAAATAAACTGATGCTGTATATGCATGCACTTCCCCGGCAGCATGTCATGCCATCTTCCTGGTTACTATAACTTAAAACTAAATATCATGAGTTATAAATGGTTCTGCAAGTACATACCTTACGTTTTCTGTAAGAAACCGCCAAAACACTATCTGCCTACTGAGGGGGAAAAAGGGGGGTTTCAATATCATGTCCCCCCAACCATAAATCTGAATGCATTTAGTTTACAGAAAACCGTCCTTCTTCACATAACTCAGGGGGAGCAGCCCTCTAATGCATTTTTCATTACTTCTGACCAGGAAACCACGCTCCTCAGGAAGGCAAATTTCAACTTTATTCCTCTTGCAATGTCATAAACCACCCAACAGAATAATAAACAGTTGACATTAGCCTTTTCACGCTAACATTGCTACTTTTGCAAAAATGTTACAAGTGTAGAAGGGTCCAGTCTGGTTGTGATAATACGCAAGTACCGAAAATTCTAGGAGCAATAATCACCTTTCAGCAGGGCATACTACTTATAGGTGGGGGCTGGAATTTGATTTGCAACAGCAAGGTCATATCTGAGGGAGGGGGCAGTAAGAAAAATATAAGAAGAGGGTAGATTTTTTGAAGAAATTTATGATATTTGCCATGAAAGATATGAATTCAGTAAGAGAAAATGGGAGAATTTACATATTATTCCCCAAGGTACTAAAACTGGGCTAGGCTAGTTAGAAATTATATTTCATAGGAAGTTGAACAAGTGCATTTAATTGAAAGTTTTGATATGCATCCAATAACTATTTCAGATCACAAGCCAATAATAATTAAAATAAAAATTCAGGGTAGTAAAATAAATATGAGATATTGGAGCTTTCTGGTACTTTTCCATTATCAGAAAAACAAGTTTAATGTTCTAGCAGGCACACGCCTGCAATGATCGCATAGCTGTTGTTTCAATGACAGAAACGTGGTTTGGGTTAAATGCGTTTTGAATATATAACTTCATATAGATATTTAAGCCAATTAATGTGTATTCATCAGCCTCTACCCTCCTCTGACATTTACTGCACCCAGTCTTAAACATTTTTTTTCCAGGGGATTTGGGCGAGTGCAGAAACACTTCACTGATGGATGTAAAGTTTATCCAAACAAAACCCTCCTGGCATTAAGACACGATTTTCCTTCGTAGCCTAGCAGAGGGGCCTAACACAATGCTCTGGCTGTTAGTTTCACTTAAAAGGTGATTTAAACGTCCCGCCACTCGTGCTGTCACTCAGCTCCACACTTGCAACCATGATAAGCCTTCTCACTCCGTTCTGCCAGCAGAGTGATGAAACAGATAAATGAATAAAATCCAGAAGGCGACCAATTTCTTGGGTCATAATGGCCCTCCAACGTGCAAAGTTCATCTGTTAAGTGCAGACTTGCTCCTTTGTTTAGTGCCGTCTTACAGGTCTGACTCCGTCCTCATAGCCACTTTACATGCAAGGAGCTCAGTAGTTTAGTGACACCAGGAACTGGAGCACAACAAACAGAAAATCAGAAATCAAAGCAGGTATACTTTGATTTCAGGGAGATAACTTGACAGTTTCAACGTGATCGTTCAGCTGTCATCCGGTAGCTTAACACGTCTGTTAACCAGATGTGTGTAAAATTTAAAAATATCCTCTAGGTTTTTAACTGTATTATTAAAACAAGTATTATTTTTACAGATATGTGGTTAGCAGACATATTAAGGAAAGTACAGTTGTGTACACTTACCATAAATGTAGATGTTAAGAGTGTATTCACTGTTGCGGTCATTACATTTGGGTAATCTGCTGGCAGGTTGCTCTCAGTTGGCCTGATTAACAAAGTCTTGGGTCCTGTCGGTTGCTGTCCCTTCTTCCAGGGCGTCAGGGGTATAAAACATGCAGCCGACGCCATTACATCAATTTTTCTTGCCCCAGATGTCAGGTGCCCCTCAAATGGGGAGCAAATAAAACTACACACACAAAAATATACCTCCAACTAAAAGCAAATACACCGAAAGGGCTTTTAAGCATAGTAAAAGAAAGTAGAGGTATAACCAGAGAAAAATAGGGGGCTGGGAGGGAGGGTAACCAGGACTGCAACAGTGAATACACTAGAACATCTACATTTATGGTAAGTGTATACAATTGTACTATGTTCTTCGTGTTTTACTGTTGCAGTCATTACATTTGGGTAGATTCCCAAAGCTATGGTTGAGAGGAGGAAATTATACAGCATTAGGACAAGCTATAAGGCCCTGCAAGACAGCAGTGGCAAAGCCAGCTCTGAATTTAGAAAAAAGCGGTAAATGGTAATGTTTGGTGAAAGTATGAACGGAGCTCCAGGTAGCAGCTTCTAAAATGTTCCCTGGTAGAACACCTCTGAGAAAGGCTGTTGAAGTAGATGCAGTCCTGGTGGAATGGGATCTGATCCCTTGGAGGATAGTTTTTCCATGGTGTTTACAGCAGAAACGAATACAATGGCTTATCCATTTGGAAATGGTTTGCTTTGAAATAGCCTTTCCCTCTGCCCCTGCAGCAAATGCTACCAGCAGTTGTTCAGATTTTCTTTGATATTTAGTCCAGTTTAAGTAAAATCTAAGTTGTCTGTGTACATCCAATGAATGCAGAATCCGCTCCCCCTTGTTCTGTGGACTGGGAAAGAAAGCTGGCAAATGAATGGTCTGATTAAGAGCCACACTGGATACCACCTTGGATATGAAGGATGGGTTGGTCCTGAGAGATACCCTGTCCACATGAAAAATGATGAAGGGCTCCACTGCCATAAGAACCTGTAATTCGGAAAGCCTTCAAGCTGAAGTGACTGCTAAAAGGAAAACTGTTTTCCAGGAGAGAAAGTCTGCAGTAGCAGCTGGCTCGAAAGGAGGGAGAGAGAGTTTCTCCAATACAAAATTAAGGTCCCAGGCAGGGGTTGGAGATCTCCTGGGTTGTCTAACATTTTTGGTCCCTCTGAGACGTTGCTTTAGCAGAGGATGAGAGAAGAGGAGGGGATCTGTGTTGTAGTGAGCTGAAATGGCTGAGGCATGGATTTTTTATGGAAGAGAAGGACAGACCCTTGTGAAGCATCTCAGTTAAGTATTGCAAAATCTTTGGAATGTTGGGCACTGCTGTGCTTATCCCTTGAGATTGATTCCAGGCACAGAATCTTTTCCATTTGTCAGCATAAGACTTTCTAGTACTAGGTCTTCGCGCCTCCAAGATGACATCTATCACAGGTTTGCTGAGGGATGCCAAGGGTGAATTTAGGTGATTAGCCACCCTGCAAGATTCAAAGTTTGGAGCTGAGGGTGCAGAGATTGGTTGTTCTGCTGAGACAGTAAGGAAGGTGTCTGAGGCAGGTGCCACGGTGGAATGTGTGACACTGCGTAGGAGTGGGTACCAGTGTTGGTGAGGCCAGTCTGGAGCAATCAAAATCATTTTTGGTTTGTCCCATTTGACTTTTAGTAGAACTTTGGAGGCAGAGGAGGAAAGGCATAGACTGATAAGTTTTTCCAGCTGAAGGACAGAGCATCCACTTTCCAGGCTTTTTTGTGATGAGCTCTCATGCAAAATTTGTCCAACTGATGGATCTTTTTGCCTCACCCCAGAACTATGCCCGGGCTCCCCCCCATTTGGTGTCAACATGTTGAAAATTTGTGGTTCCAGTTTCCATTTGTGTGGGTCCATGAGATTTCTGCTTAGTTCGTCTGCCAGAGTATTCAGCTTTCCTGGCAGGCTAGCCTGCAGAGGGGGTAGGAGTGTGTACCCCTGCTTGTTTATGTACCACATAACCGTGGTGTTGTCCGCCTTTAGCAGTAATTGTCCTGGATGAAAGTAGTCCTTGAAGGCTGTCAGTGCATTCTGTACAGCTAGCATTTCTTTTTGATTTATATGAAGGTGCATTTGACTTGGGCTTCATTTTCCCTAAATGCACTTCCCTGCCAGATGAGCACCCCATGCATAGTCTGATGCGTCTGTAGTTAGGGTTTGGGCAGCAGGGGGTGGTGTGAATGGCAGTCCCTTGTTCTGGTGGCAGGCCTCTGCCCACCATAGGAACTCTAGACATAGACAAGGTATGATAGGAATCATTGTTTCCAGGCTGTGAATGTTGACTCCATAGACTTTTTAAATACCACTGAAGTTTCCTCATATGTAGTCTTGCATATGGAATTAGAAGAATGCAGGAGGCCATGAACCCAAAGGCTTGCAGTATTTGCCTTGCAGAAAGCAGGGTTTTTGTGACCACCTGTTTGAGGCAAGTCACCAAATGCATTTCTGGCATAAGGAAAGCCATCTGGGCAGTTGTATTCAAGCTTGTACCCAGGAATGTAATTTTCTGAGAGGGTACCAGTTGCGATTTCTTTTCGTTTAAAGTGTACCCTAGACAAGTTAAAACCCTTTTTACAAACAGATGTTTTAGAAGAATGTCCTTGTTTTAAACCTGAATTAGACAATCATAAAGGTATGGATATATTTGAATATTTCTTTGCCTGCAAAATGCAATTACTGGAGCCAGTCACTTTGTAAAGACCATGGGCGCAGTAGATAAGCCAAAGGGCAGTGCAGAGAACTGGTAATGCAAGTAGCCTGCAAGATTCCCCGATATGCAGGCAAGCTGCCTTTAAATCTAGAGTTGCCAACCAGGCATCTTCGCCTAGCATAGGAAGTAACTGGTGAAGAGTCAGCATCTTGAATTTTGGAATGTCCAGAAAGGTGTTTAGAGTAGACAAGTCCAGAATTGGACGCCATGATTTGTCTTTTCTGGGTACCAGGAAAAGTCTTTAATAGAAACCTTGTCCCTTTTCCTCTTCTGGTACTAGCTGAATAGCCCCCATGGTCATGAGGGAAAGTACTTGTTTCTGGGCCTCTGCCCACTGACATGGGGGCAGATCTGGCCATCCGTTTGGAGTTGGCAGCGTGTGGAAATGAAATCTGTATCCCTGGGATACTATATTTAAAGCCCATTTGTCCTGGGTTATCAGTTGCCAGTTTTTTGCATGAAGAGCCAGTTTCCCCCCCAAAGGGGCAGCTAAAAGGTAAGTGCTTGGTAAGTGTAGAAGGAAGTCACTGAGACTGCTTACCATAGGGAGGCGTCTTGTTTCCAAATTTGGAAGAGGAGCCACCCCAATGCTTTGTTCTTAAAGTCCCTTGGGACTGAAACTTGGTGCCTTTGGAATGTCTGGGTTTGACTCGAGTGGCTCTCGAAGGAACTGGAAAGGACCAGTTCTTAAGTAGGCCAGTGCCTACTAAATCTTGGAGGTTGCACTTGTAAGAAATCTTTCACAGTTTGCATAGATTTAGCTTTATCTTCCATCTTTTTTATAGGTTCATAGGTTTATACTAGGCTATCTGCCCTAAGGCATTTATAAGCCTAGCCCAAATTTTTGTGGCTTACGCCACCCCTTATATGAAAAAATACTGTGCCCATTAGTTTGTTGTGCCTCTGTCCAGCAGTGACACAGAGATGATTCCCGGGGTAAACCTACGATCTCCCATCCACAGGTCTAGATTTCTCTTGAACAGAGCCTTATTACCAAAGAGACGGTCCTGTTGTAAAGGAGCATCCAACAGTTTAGCTTTAACATGATCGGGCAGAGATTGCTCTTTGAGCCAAGCATGCCTTCTTAGCACAGACCCAGTTACAGCAGCTCTGCAAGCGGCCTCCAAGAATCAAAACCACACTGCAAAGTATGTTTTCCAACTTGTTCAGCTGAATGCAATAGATCCTGTAATTCATTATTTTCCACACAGTTAGAAATAAACATCATTTTCTGTTTAAGCAGTCCCATGATATGCTGCTGATATTTTAGTATATGGAATTGACAGTTTAAAGCCCTGATTACCAAGGTTGCAGAAGTGTAGACATTCTTACCCCATCTATCCAGCGCCCTGGAATCTCTATCAGAAGGGGCAGGATTTTTAGCAGTAGAAGCCTTAATGCCCTTGGGGCCCTGAGAAATGGTTTCAGGATCCGCAACAGGATTTTTGAAAAGGAATTTGTGGGAGTCAGGAACCCTGTAGTATTTGTCTGGCTTACAAGGAGCTGGAGGCAGAGAATCAGGAGCCATACTAGATTCTGAAAACACATCAACAATGTCTAAAACAGGAGGTATAGCCAAAGTCCTATACTGAGGAAGAAGAAAATCCCCAAGCCTCTTTTCAGATTCATAAAAATCCTGACTTTACCAGTGGAAATGTTCCCTTAATGTATGTAAAGTGTCCTCAAAAGAAAAACCCTCAGGGGGAGAAGCAGAAGGAATGGAATCCCCTGCATCAGAGTCCTCATAAGTAAGTATAGACAATTCTTGTTCATTGGAAGAGTCAGAAGAAATAGAATCCTGTTCAGAAGATTCATAGTCAATTTCTTGCTTAGGCCTCTTGGGGGGGGGGGGAGGCTACCCCCGATTAGAGTAATTAAATCTTCAGCCATTTTGATAATTTGTTTTTTAGGCATAGGGGCCTGCACATGTGGCCTAGGCGTCGTCTTTTTTAGACATAGTTCGAGATTTTGGCCTTAACATTGAAGATGGCGTTGGTTTAATATATAAATCTGTAGGCCTGAATACACCCTCAGAAGCTGGTGCCTGTACAGCGGCTCCGGACCCATCCAAGGTAGAGACATCCGCGGGTTCCATAATTGAAGCATCTCGTAGGAATACCAGACTCTGAATGGGTCTCAGTAGAGGCCTGCGAATCAGAAGTAGCGGCTATCCGGGGCTGTGAAAGCAACTCACTGAGCCGGCAAACTGGCGACTGACAAAGTCGTCGGCAGTTTTGGACCTCAACGACCTCTTTCTTTGCGTTGTTTTTACGTATTCCGGTAGTTGGACTGCTAACCATCATTTCTGGATAATTAAAACGTGACCCAAAATATTTAGAATCAAAAACGTACCAACGATGGTTAGTGCGCTGATTAAAAGCACAGAACAGACAGCTAGGTACGTCGTGGTCAGGGCCTAGGCAAGGAATACAGTCCAACACAAATAATACAATTATTAACTTTTACTGACATCGGTAACGAGCAAGAAAGAAAAAAAAAGTTCCCCAACGGGGTACTTAGCTTTTTAGTTGAAGACTTCGGATCTGAAACTCGAAAACACAAATTTCAGAAGTCGGCCGACCTGCACTTGCGAACTGCTTCTGCTTCGGGCACAGCACGGCAAGAAAGACTGATGTAATGGCATCAGCTGCATGTTTTATACCCCTGACGACCTGATGTCATGGAAGAAGGGACAGCAACCGACGCAGGATCCAAGACTTTGCTAATCAGGCCGACTGAGGACAACCTGCCAGCAGATTACCCAAATGTAATGACTGCAACAGTGAAACACAAAGAACATCTGGATTACAGATGAACAATTGCATTGAAAGTGTTGCCCTGATAATGGAAAAGTACCAGCTTTCCCACCTATTAAAACAGAGAGAAATATTTGGAATGGGTAGTAGAAATAATTTGGGAGTTATTCAGGAAGATAGAAAAGTACTGCAGAATAGGGGGAATCTCACAGAATAAGAGGAGGAGCAACTGGAGTGTGCTAAACAGAAAATAAGGGACTACGGGGATAATATGCATGAGTTCAGAACAAAGCACTGTTAAGCAACTGTTTTCTGATAACTCCAGAGCACAAATGCTTTTAGCACATGGCTCACGCAACAGAAAGTAGAAAGGGCTGCTATCAAGCTTGGGGAGCCCATAATAAGGAAAATAGCCTGAGACGCTGTAGAAGTATTAGAAATATTTCAGAAATTTTATGAAAATCTGTATAAACCAGAGAAATGTGAAAAATCAAGAAAAAGTACAAATAGGAAATGTTTACGGAAGATTTAAATATGCCAAGGTTGGAGGTAGATGAGGCTCAATTACTAACAACTAGTATAGGAGAGGAGGTAAGGCTCAATTACTAACAACTAGTATAGGAGAGGAGGTAAGGCTCAATTACTAACAACTAGTATAGGAGAGGAGATAAAAATGGTGATATATAAGAAATCTACAGGAAAGTCTTCAAGAATAGATGAGATGGTATTTATATGGAAATCTGGAAGCTAGAAGGGAAGAAAGTAATAAAGATCTGGAAGGTTTTAACAGTATTTTAAAAGGAGGAAAAGCACCAACATCCTGGAAGAAAGCTGTGGTGGCCATCAGATCCAGGTTCTTTTATGCCCATTTTGATTCTAAACCACAATTATAAAAAGGGTTTCTGCCTATAATGGATAGAACGGCAAAAGTGACAACAAAATTGATAGATCTGGATCAATGTGGTTTTGTAGAGGGGTGGTAAACATTTGACATTAACAGAACAATGATAAGCCACAGGGAAGCAGAATGTAGGAAAATACCATTGTTGGTTGGTGGGTCTTGATGCACTTAAAGAATTTGACAGAGTAAGTTGGGACTTGAGTAGTACAAGTGCCCTTGCACCAATCCAGACCGATACTATCTCCTCTTGCCTGACCTCCTTTAATATCTATTATACCTATTCTCCTGCTGCTTTGTTTTACCGCTGTGTGTTCTACGGAAGAAGCACTCTTCCCATGGAACATATATCTTAATAAACCCTCTTTTGCTTTGTTCCTTCTCTAGGTGTTCTACCAAAAAAGTATACTTCCTACAGAGCCAATATATCTTTTAAAAAAAAAATTATTATTCTGCAGTATCTCTATTAGAATCACTAATCATTTCCTGTTTATGTTCTGTCACTGTACTCTGCAATTGGATCTGTTTATAAAATGTTTTTACCTATATCTGACAATAAAAGTGTATTTGTAAAATGTAACGATTTAATTGCTATGGAATTGTAATGTTTTGGAGCTTCTCCCTGGGCCTCCGCTGAAAAAGGACATATATCCAGTCAGACTCTCTAGGTCAACAAATGTAAAATAAATAAAATAAATACAATGGAAGCATTTGCATTCCCTGGCACAATAATAAGGATAATTAGCAGATATATGAGGGACTGGAGGCAAAAATTCAGTTGGGGGGGGTCCTCCCTATTAAGTTTGAACAGAGGAACCAGGCAGGGATGTCCCCTTTGTTATATGTGTTACATTTAGAACCACTGGCAAAGAAAATAAGAAATTCAAAGATATAACTGGCATGTTAATTGGGAAAAGTTGGCTGTATTTCCAGAAGATATTTTTTACCTGATAAAACCGGAAAAGGACATTTCAGTGCTGCAGAACATTCCGAGATAGTTTCAAGCCTTTTTGGGATTCAAAATTAATGACAAAGCAAAGGCAATAGCTGTAAATTATGTATCCACAAACAAATTGGTTCAGCAATACCCATATTTATGGGGACATGTTAAAATTATTCTGCTATGGCAGCTAAGGGTATGTGGGAAGAGATTAAACAAAAGATAATACAAAACGGAGAAACCGGAAGCTCTGTTTTATGGAAACAGATAAGGTACAACCAGTGTGAAAATGTTTTAGTCTCTCTAGTTTTATACACAGGTCAGGCATATTTTTAGCAACCAGAGGAGCTGTGGAAAGAAATGAAAGGGTTGAAGGATTTTATCTGCGAGGGTGAGAGTCAAGTAGGATGATCCTCCCAAAAGAACAAGGTGGTTTGGGATTACTTGATTTGAAGGGGTATTTCAGAGGTAGTTAAAGGATCCTATACATACCACAAGCAGAAAGCAATAATTAAAAATGAAAAGGGATGATGATGAAACAGGAAAAATAAAAAAATAAGGAGAAACTGAGATTTTAGGTGCAGATCCTTAAGGAATATAACAATAAACATACAGATCATCATATTCAGAAAGTATTCTAAGAACTAAGCCAACACAGGAAAGAAGGGAGATTCTGCCGATAGGGATGAATGTAATTAAGAGTACACAGAATAGGCAAGTGTGGGCTGGAATTTACTGGAGAAAACTGGCAAACAAATCAATGCACTGGGAGCAAATAGAGAGGTAAATATAACAGAATGGGATAAGGATACAGATATATTTGGACTACAGTCTAGAGATTGACCTCAGTCCTTGATAACAAAGGCAGAGTACAAGCAAAGAAAAAGGACTAGGGTGATCTGAACTGGGAAGAGAGATTGGATAAACAATTCAATATGTATGGCTCCCAAATGTGCAACAAACTGTAGAAGATTTAGGATTTTTGCTTGGAAGTATTTGCAAAGGTAATTGTTAACATCCGCGGTGGTGCAGCAGTAGCGTTGTTGCCTCACAGCAAGAGGTTCTCCCGTTCAATTCTCGGCTGGAGTGCGGGGAGTGCCTTCTGTGTTGAGTCTGCATGTCCTCCCCGCGGTTGGGTGAGCGTTCGAAAGACATGTGAATGGGTGTGCCTTCATTAAAGGTTGAACGTCGAGCTGGCACCTCTGCGTTCGCGAAAATCTACTGCCAATCATTAACGGACCGGAGTTCCGCTGTGGCGACTCCTAACTGGGAAAAGCCAAAAGACAACAACGTTGTTGTACACCAAGCAGACCCAAAATCATTTTTCCTCAGGTAGATTGCAAATGCTGGAGGTGTGATGGGGAAGAAGGAGGTAATTCAGAACATATTTTTTGGGAGCATAATGAGTTGGCAGACTTAAAATTCCCTCCGGTCTACAATTGGTGCAACTAAGGAAATCATTATTTTTTTTTTTTACCTGTGATACAGAACTGGAATTGCCTAAACATAGTAAGCTGTTGCTGATTTCAATTCTGGTGGCCAACAAAAAGAAGAAAAAGGAAAAATTACAAGAAAATGGAAATCAAAGTCTAAACCAACCATACTAGAAGTAGTAACTAAATAAAAAAACTGGGAGTAGGATCTTTAAAAAGGGTAGGAGCAAATTACACAGAAAAAAAATGGGAATAATGGGAATACATGCAGAATAATGTTTTGGAGGAAGAATGAGGCTTAAGGGAAGGCTGGAAATGAATGAAACGTAATGTTTGACAACTATACAGAAGACTGTGTGCGACGTATAATGTTTGCAACTGAAACTATGTTAATATGATTTGTTTTCATTTATAAATGTGTGACTGCTTATGTCATAAGTGATAATTCAATAAGGATGTTTCACACTTCAAAAAAATTGAAGTACATGTCTGAGAATCAAGTTTAACACGTATGTTAAACAAAGGATATAGCTCACACAAGCACAACAATCTGGCTCTTTGGTGCAGAAGGATAAAGCACTGAATACAACCTGACCACAGGCTGAGTAACAGCTTAGGCACAGAAAGTGCTGGATGGGGGAGGATGGGAAAACAGCAGCTCATGGCTCAACCAAACTGGGGGGGGGGGTTCTAGGTGGTCAGTTGATCCTGTTTAAGCAGAAGCTTGCAAGACAAGGGCTAAGGCCAGGACAACACAGACTTGGCACATTCAAGCTGGTAGCTATAGCCCTAAGAGGGTGTGTGTGTATATGTATACATACTTGCCATTCCGGGGAGGATACTGAAGATCTCTATGGAGGATTTATTTTACTTATTTAACACATTTACCAGAAAGTCAGACTTGGAACGAAGCCAATTTTCAGTGGAGGCCCCGGGAGAAATGCTCCAGACACGTCTTTGTAACGTGAGAGGAAACCAGAGCACCCAGGGGAAACCCACATGAACGCAAGGAGGACAGACTCTGTGCAGAAGGCACCCCAGCAGTGAACTGAACCAGAGAACCTCTTCCTGTGAGGGGACAACGCAACCGCTACACCATTGCGCCGTCCAGGTGATGGAGGTGCTAATACCACCACCAGAATGTAGGCTTAGGGTCACAACTATAAATGCCTCAGTAGCCAGTCAGTTGATTGGGGTGGACTGTGTAGCTCCATACAACGACGCACACTAACCACCATAAGACATCAGTCTGGGGAGGAAGGAGTTGTGTAGCTCCATACAAGGACACAGACAGACCACTATTAGGACCTCAGTCTGCAGGGTATGCTATAATTGTCGGAAGGACAAAAGGGGTTCCCCTTCTCTGTAGCAAGCATGTTGACAGAAGAGTAACAGTGGAGGCACAAAAAGCTCTCCTCATGGCTGCCAACACAATGTTCTCACTGGCTGACTTGTCTCAGTCATCATCAGGCACCAGGGCAAAAAGTACCAAGAAAAATATACTGGCCGTTTTAGTAGACAACCTGTTTAATTTTTATATATAGATATCATAGAATCATAGGTTAGTACTAAGCTAACTGCCCTTGCGAGCCATTGTAAGCCTAGCCAATTATCCCTTGTGAGACTCAAACCCTGCACCTTGTGCTTGTAAGGCAAACACCTTAACCATTAGGCCAGCCTCCCAACCAAATATTATATATATATATATATATATATATATATATATATATATATATATATATATATATATATATATATACACACACACACATATATATATATATATATATATATATATATATATATATATATATATATATAAATAAATAATCTGCACAAATTCATATTTGTCTGACATCTGATATTGGGGGGAAAATCATTCCACGCTAGAAAGGGGTTTACTTAGAGTCCTAATAATTAGGTACTTACTGCATAGCAAGTGCTCTTCTGCAGTTGGCAGTCTAAAATGAGGAAGAATACATTCTTAAAACTGAAGCCATTAATGGGGCCCCATGGGGAGTGCTGTAAATTTCATAAACACTTAAAGAATACTACTGGGCTCTGTAGCCTCAGCTTCACAATCCTCATAGTTCCTAAGTTTTGCTTTTATTGGTTCTACAGAAAATGAATCCCTTTTGTTGGAAGAACACACTGGCATTGTTTGACCAATACTCAGTATACTCCTTCCAACCAACATGTTACTGTACATGTGGGCGTGCACAAACAAATTTACTGCTGTTTCTCTTCTGCCATTAAAACTCCTAAGCAAGGAAAAAAAGGCACCTGACAGAAGCCTGACGTTCTCCACAAACTGTCTGCTGCACTAAGACATTCAAGTGGCAAACAGAGATTCTGTGGATAGTAGTAAACAGTTATTGCAAGCACTGCAAAGCATTAGCAATTCTCAGAAACCAAGACACTATGCTACTAGTATTCTTTCAGTGGAACAGTGTGGTTCTAGTGGTCAGAAGGTACATTACTACTGCAAGTATATCCTGACTGTACACAGGCAAACATTTTAAGAATTCACTTGTATTAAGCAACCAGACAGAGCACTAACTGAACTACCATTCTGACTTGCTTTTAAAACTAAGACGCAGATAACCACGTACAGTACCAAAATAGAGCTCAGTACTATGACACCGGTACACCCACATTTAACACTATTCAGAAAGTGTAAACATAAAGACAATAAAAGACTACATTCATGATGCAAACACGCTAAATCTCATTTTCCTGAAGCACACGGCTACAGAAAGTACATTTCTGTATTTAATTTTACCCACAGTGTTGCAAAGATATCATGGTTAGCCATCTGTGCTTTCCTGAATACCTTTAACCCGTCTCAATTTACACACGAAAATAGTATGAACCAGAATCTTGTGCTAGTGTAAAGCAGTGTTTACCTGTTGTGAAACTCATTTGCCTGCTCAGTCTATGAAAATGTTTCAGTTCACAGATCCTCTCTCTGTTTCACTTGAAAATCTGCTGGCAAATGGCCAAATCAGTAATGCAACAGACACTTTGTGGCAAGTTCTCTCCCTCCTTGGGTGAGCTGCTGATATTTTCAAACAAATCACAAAACTAATTAGTTTAGCTAACATTCCAACAATGTTACTTTAAGATACTTACAAAAAGGTTTGTGTAAGGTTAAAACAATTGCTCTTTACAATAGGCACTACAGGAGCTGCAAAAGTCATCCAATGGACCTCAGCTAAAACATCAAACTACCCTTCAATCGTGACCCTACTAAAGCCATCCCATTATGCTACAATAAATGGGTGTGGTTGCACACAAGGCAGCTTAAACTGTCTGGCCCTACAGAGTAAACAGTTTACAAACCTGCTAACTTTGTGAAAAAGAAATGCTTCAAGTTAAGAGCAAAGCACATCAAAAGGAATTAAAACTGCACAGTTAGCCTGCAATTTTCTGACAAAATGAATTATTTGAAAGCATATTTGCACTTACTCCTACACAGACTTGTATTTTTGACCAGTCTGCACACTACAACAACTAGTTCCACTTCGGACTTTCTTTTACTGACATACAACCACCATCACTGCTGAAGGCAGCAGTGCTTATTCTAATGAATGGTTTGTTTCCAGCTGCATAATGACTGCTCGATCTGCAGCACGAAGTAGGACCTGAATGGCAGTTTGACTGTGCACCTACTTGTTAACTCGTGTATTCCTGAAAGCTTGGAAATTAACATACCAACTAAAATCTAATACCTGCACACAACACATCTTTACTTCACCCTACTGATCACTACTTTTCTTGTGAACTACCCCTTTTCTGTTAGCATTAATATGCATACATGTTTATTTGGCAGGTTCTTATAGCTAACTGTTGAAAGATACATGCTTCTGAATGACTTAGCGTCCTCTGTTTATTTTGAGATCGGCAAATCCTACAGTTAACCAAATATACCACTAACAATATGTAGCAATTTAAACTACAACTTTGTGATATCCTCATCTAGGCAGCACAGCCCTCAAACTTTAAAAACGTTAAAACTCCTAGCACAGTCCTTTAAAAAAAATCAAAATAAAAGGTAGGAAAGAGATTTCCTGTTTTTAAGAATATAAAGAAGGTCTTTGGTTACTAGACCTCGTAGAGTTAGTGATTATATAAAGGGATTAAGCTACACAGATATATCTAAAGTATATATAGGTTTGTCTTTAGGCTTTCCCCGGTTAGGGGTCGCCACAGCGGAACTCCGGTCCGGTAATGATTAGCAGTAGATTTTTACGTGCTGGCTTGCCGGGCCTAACGCACAACCTTCTACAAAGGAACGCCCATTCATGCATGTCGCCACACAGAAGACGCTCTAACGGAGAATCGAACGGGCAACGCCTGTGAAGCGACAACGCTACCGCAGCACCATATATATACTTCAAGTATAACCATGAAGAGGGAAAAAATTATATATACATTACACATACACATATATATCAGATAAATCAATGAGAAGGAGCAATACTAAATCTTCAGTAAAAAAAATCATAGCAGTTGAGAGGTATGCATTTTGCAGAATTCCCAAAATATTAACCAATCACTACTGGAGTCCTTAAAATGGAATGCAAAGACTTTACAACAGTCATCAGAAACCCTATCTATTGTTTGGATGGAGATGTGGACTTGCTACTTTTTTTCAGGCCTAGCACAAGAAATGCTGTCACATATTCATTACATTGCTTTTAGTCCTATATACTACAATTTTGACTTGACTGCACCAAGCCCTTGTTTGCACTACTGACTTAAATAGGACATCAAATCCAACATAAGCAACTGCCAAAGTGGTTTATCACAAGGGCTACAATCTCAAAGCTACCTTTCTTTATTTCGGCTTTTCCCGGTTAGAGGTCGCCACAGCGGAACTCCGGTCCGCTAATGATTAGCAGCAGATTTTTGCGTACTGGCTTGCCGGGCCTAACGCACAATCTTCAACAAAGGAACGCCCATTCACGCATGTCGCCACACAGAAGACAATCTAACTGAGAATCGAACGGGCAACGTCTAACTGTGAGGCGACAACGCTACCGCAGCACCACCACGGTGATATACAAACCAATCCAATCAAGACTGGTGTAGTATCCTTCAAGGCCCCTGAGCCAGAGGAAACCACAACCCAAGCTGCGGAAGCCCTTACAAATGCCTTCTATGAACACCTCCAGGACTGCATGGATCAGGCAATCCCAAATAAAACCAAGACTCTTTCCACAAAGGGCAAACGTCCAGTCTGGTGGACCCCAGCCATTAACAAACTTTACAATAAGAGGAGAAAGCTATTACATGATAGAACAAAATCCATAAAAGGGAAGTCACTCCTGATCATTATTAGTAAAAAAATACGAGCACTCATAAAATCAACTAAGGACAATTTTGAGAGAAAAATTGCCATGGATTCAAAGGACAATCATAAGGCCTTTTTCAGCTATGTTAGGAACCTGGGTGGAAACTCCCAGATATGCTCAGAATTAGTCCAAAATGATACAAAAATCACTGAACCCACAGACATTGCCAACATACTGGCAGACAGGTTCAGTGCAAACTTCACCCCCCCCCCCAAAGGAGAGATAACTATCCCAGCCGAGTGTAGCCTCCCGGACATCTCAAATGCGCAGGCGAAAGCTGCTCTCTAAAGCTAAAAACACAGCATCATTGGGACCGGATGGTGTCCCCGTCTGTGTGCTACACGAGCTAAATGAGGAATTAACCCCGCACATAAGGCAGCTGTTTAATCTCAGCCTTACCACAGGATACGTGCCCAAGGAGTGGCGACGGCAACTGTGGTCCCACTCCACAAAGGCGGTGCCTCTACGGACCCTGGTAATTACCGCCCCATAAGCTTAACAAGTCTAGTCTGCAAAGCTATGGAGAGGATCATAATGGAGCTCATAAACAAAGATATAGGGGACTTGCAGACATTGGACCCGACCCAGTTTGGCTTTGTCAAGGGAAGATCATGCCTTTTGAACTTGGTCGACTTCTTGAAACAGTCACCAAGGCCATTGATGAGGAAAGGCAGTCCATACAGCCTACCTTGACCTTGCAAAGGCTTGACACAATACCCCACTCGGGTATTGTAGAAAAACTTACCAGCTTAAATGTAAACCCATATGTCACAAGATGGGTTGCAAACTGGCTTAAGGACAGAACCCACAGGGTTAGAGTTGCTGGCGCTGTGTCAGACTCCAAGCCGGTCACAAGTGGTGTCCCACAGGGCTCGGTCCTTGGCCCCTATTGTTTGGCATCTACTTCTCAGAAGTACAGGCCAGCATGGGAGGACTTTGGCTGACAAAGTTTGCAGACGACTGCAAACTGGGCGCCATAGTGGAAAGTGCATCGGACACTGATATCCTTCAGAAGGGACTCACGGAAACAGATAGCTGGTGCCAGAGCCATGGCCTGAAGTTAAACGCCAAAAAATGTATAGTCATACCCTTCGGGAAAAACAAGGTAACCCCAAGCTACCATACAGGTGGCAATCCACTAAGCACAGAAGAGGTTATCAGGGACCTGGGGACCCAGGTTGACAGTGGCCTTTCTTTTGGCACTCACATTGCTAAAGTGGTTAGAAAGACCTTCTACATTGCCCACCTGGTCATGAAGGAGTTCACATCCAGATCTAGTGAGGTCATTGTTCCCCTGTACTCTTCACTTATTAGACCAATGATCGAGTACAATGCCCCATTCGGGATGTATCTCACCAGACATCTGCAGCAATTGGAGAGACCCCAAAAGTTCCTCACCAAAAGGATAAAGGGACTCCAAAATCTGTCATATGCTGCCAGATTGAAGAAACTCCAGCTCTATTCAGTCGCATACCGTCTGCTCAGAGGTGACATGTGCCTGACATACAAGGCCATGTCCAACCCGGAATTAATGGACATGCTCCACCTCAAAAAATCCAAATCCACCAAAACCACTAGAACAAGCGACTTAAACCTTAGCACGGATATAAATAGGACGTGCTGGAGGGATAGATTTATCACTCAGAGACTCCCTATGCTGTGGAATAAAATCCCGGTCCATGTGAGGCAGAGCACCTCGCTGACTCTGTTCAAGAGAAATCTAGACCTGTGGATGGGAGATCGTAGGTTTACCCCGGGAATCATCTCTTTGTCACTGCTGGACAGAGGCACAACAAACTAATGGGCACAGTATTTTCTCATATAAGGGGTGGCGTAAGCTACAAAAATTTGGGCTAGGCTTATAAATGCCTTAGGGCAGATAGCCTAGTATAAACCTATGAACCTATAATCCTTTCCCAGGTGTAATGCACTTGTTCTGTCAAACAGGGGTCCATTCGACCACTACCATTCTGCACTTAAATGCCAAAGACAATAACAGGTTTGGCTTACCACCTCAGATATGCATACCTTAACTTTGTCAGAAACAGAGCCTTCTATACAAAGCAAATAGGTACTCCAAGGTTCACACTCTCTCTCTCACTTTAGACCTCAACCATACCAAAATACGCACTGACAAAGACATCAGGTCATTTTTACAGTATCCAACATAAAAACAAATGCCCCTGGGGCTCAGCTACTAATGTTCACATCCTCCCCCACACAATTATTAGCTACTAATGCTCATATCCTCCCCCACACAAATTATTAGCAAAGTATCAGGCATCTTAAGAACCTGACATCAAACTCGCTAGCTAAGAAATTAGATACAAGTGTACCAAAAAACTGCTGTGGCTACAGAATTCTCAACAAATGTGTTAGATACATACCTCACAGTAGCACATTCACATGAAGATAAACATTACAAAGGCTAACTTCCCACTACCAGTCTGGGAAAGTACCTACTGAGTGAGATGTTGCCTGGCCATCCTACAAGGTTGGGAGATGACCATTACAGGTGCCTCTGCCATGCCATGAGAAACAGATGCCAAGAAGCAGATTAGACCTGCCAAAAACTACCAACACAGTTCTACAGCTGGCGGACTTTAATAACCCAGCAAAAGTAGGAGTCTGAAAAAAAAGTATTAGTCTGAAAAAGCATCATGCCATGAAGGGTAGCAAGCAAGACCAAAACAAGCCATTTGTCCTGGAGAACACATCTAGATATGGCCAATACCTTCCTATTAGACTTGTCCACTATCACTGAAAAGCTTATGTAAAGAGATTGAACACCAGTTCAGAGACCTACAATGAAGGGGTGTGGGGGGGGGGGGTTCAGCTCCACAACCCTGACTACCTCCAAACTTACACCAACTTGGAGGTATTGTGTATGGAGACTGGGGGGAGTGCTCAAACTGGGGGGAGTGCTCAAACTTGAACCCAGAAAGAAGCATGTAATACAACCAACCAGCTACAGGAGGTATCACAGTAGTGACTGAAAGACTAACATTTACCTTTTAAACCTATAATAACCACCCCATTCAGATTTATAACCAATGGAACAGCTTCCCAGGATTAAATTACCCCCCCCCCCCCTTCACTGCCTCTACATAAACCAGTAAAAGTTTAAGGAACTACAATTTCTAAACATACTAAAAATAATGACCACTCAAGTAAACATTACAAATTACAGGTCTATAACAATACTAAGTCTGCTGATGAACATAATGAAGAGATGGTGTGCCAACAAGAAAGTATCTAAATAATCATTAAAATCTTAACAAAACCTCAACATACCTTTGGGACTGATCATAACATCAAAAAAGAACTAGTCAAACAAGTTCTCATCTCTTAAATGACTTTATGTAGCAGACTTACTCTGAAGGCTTTAATGCTGTTAAAACATTCACTACTGCTAACACATGCGAGAGAGTCCAGATTGAGCATCAGGGCACTAAACTTGTTACAGTTATCCTTTTTGCATATTCTTAATTCAGTGGATATTAACACAGCTACTCAACCTCATATTGTACAACAGCTGCAATACTTCAGGGATTCCCAACTGGAATAAATCCTATCTGCATTATTCACAAAATGATATAGCAGCTCATTCTACTGTTAATACTACAACATGCTAGTCACGCTACCCTACTCTATACTGCAGGATTTAGCACTTCCATGCAACAGCTTTATAACAATAAACCAATTTTACAAAAAAATAAGTGATATCTTTTCCTTTTTATGTGGTTGCTAAAGACCATAACACCAACCTTCAGCTATCTATTCTAGCTATACCCGGCTACAAAGCTGCATCAGGATGGAACTACCTTGCCTCAAGTCAGTGACAGTGGAGCAACAGGTAGCACACGCACACACCTTTGGTGCTGTAAGACCAGAAGGCTGTGGGTTCCATTCCCACTCCAGGAAACTGGATAGCTGATACTGCAGTGCAGCATTAATGGGTGTTAGATCCCTGGTGTGTCATCCTTTGGATGAGACGTTTGAGGTCCCATTTGCCTGAGCTGTCAGTGGCTCTGGCAGATGCACAATCCCGCAGCACCCATGGAAAGAATTGGGGGAAGGTCAATGATGATCAATATCATTTCAAATAAGTAGTCAGAACTCTCGTGCATAGAAAACATACTGTAACCTTGACTTTAGTACCAAAAAGATCAGAAATCTATCGGTCTTTTTCTCATCCCAGACATCTTTCAGATAACACAGCTGCCTGGGTATGCAGCTTTGATTTTTTTTAAGCAGAAACTTAGTATGGATTGTCAAAACTCACCTCTTCACTAAATCCCAGCTCATCACACATTAAAAAACAGAGTCCTACAAGTGCACCTAGTAGGCACAGTCTACTATAAAACACAAGTATGTCCAGGGGGGGGGGGGGGGGCTAGAATGAGTATTCAAAGTCATACTTACATATTCTACTGGTCATTATAGTTATGGTCATGACAGTAGGAAAACAGGACAGGAAATGAAGGAAAGGGAAAACTTGGGTATCAGTAAGAAGCAATAAGAGCCACAAGAATCAACAGAACAGTTTAGTCACTGCTGCAAAAAGGGAGTAAACCAGCTAAACAATCTAAAATAGACAGAATATTCTCCATTGCAACAATTACATTCAACCACACATGAAAAAAAAAAAAAGATGCAACTTTTACCCGCCACGTGTTAAGCAATTAATTATATGCAACAGATGTGCTTTAATGCACAGCATTAATGCTAGCTTGGCTCTTCTGATGTTTCTTAATACAAGTTTAAAATCTTCCCACTGACAAATGGGCTTCACCTCTGCCTCCATCCTCTTGCCCAAAACAGAAAGCTGAAGACACTAGTTACTCAACCTAATATCCTAACAAAAAATAAGGGGTGTGAAGCAAAGGATGTCACAGACACATAGATCAGATTTACAAATATGCAAAGAAAATACAAGCATGTATTTTAATTGTTTTGCTTTGCTTGTATGAAGTTCCCCTTTCCAAAACACCTCAACCATAACAAAACTCTACTTTTGACAAATTAGGTTTTAAACTTTTTTGTATTGCTTTACACTTCCTTTTATTCACTGGTCAGTGCATAAAGAATGCTTACAAAAAAAATTCCTCTTTACCAAAAACATGACGACATGGGCACCAAAGGCTACTGCCCACTTTGAGGAACAGGACACCAGGAAGGTTAACAAATGGAAGAAATAAGGTTTCAGTAGAATGGAAATGCAACTCTCAGACGCATCTGCTGAGGACAACAAAAGGCATTTTAAAGGATTCCCACTTTAACAACATTCTAAATGTGGCTCTGTCAGGCACTTCATGCAGACTTTAATCCCACAGTTTATGATGTTAGAAGGCTTCCAAAAATGGCAACACAGCTTGGTTATTCCTTACCTCCATTCAGAGCACCCTTTACACTGCTGCATTCTGAATCATTTAACAGATGAACAAGCATAATGCCTTCACAAGACTGTCCTCTTTTTAAGTTATGTAGTCACTGTGTAGTTCTGCTGTTATTTTGTTATGAAGCAGTCAATGATCCATTTGTAAATACTGCTACTACGACGGAATCCATTCATCACCCACAAAAAAATACAGTCACATCTTATCGAGTTTACTTACTAGAAAAAAGCATTACAATGTTTTTGCTTTGACCAGTAAGGTACACAAAAGCAAAGGCAAGACTTTGCAGTGATAATTAAAAGGAGGCAATAAACAATAACACAGCAACCCAAGTAAACATTAACATGAAAGGACAGCAGACAAAGTGTGCGAAGGAACCAAGACACACTGAAAAAAAGCACAGTTTGTAGCAAGGGGTGGTTTTTTTTAACCATCACATGTTCAAAGTATGGCCGGGGTTATATGGAATTTGAAAGGCAGGGTATATATACTATGTTGTACAAAATTTAAACAATGCATCTTTCACAACAGTTTAAAGAAAAATTAAAAAGTGTTATACTCAAGGAATACACATTTTAATTTCCCCAATGTACATTTCTAGTAATACAACACTGTGTGCAGAATTGATAGAAAAAGGAGAAAACTAAACCCTGGTGGCAACACAGTCAAAACGATTTAGAATATATCAGTGCTCCATTCTGAGCCAAGATTTCATCTACACTGCAGCTGTAAGTAAAGTAATGAGATATCAGATTTTAGGCAAAGATCAATTCCATATTACACATTTTCTATAAAATCACATTCATCTAAATCACTTACAGCAGAGTCATTTACTCCATTTCCAAAGTGATAGGGCCCCCATAAAAATTACAAAACCCTCAACATCACTCCAAAACATATTATGCAACTGACACAGCAGAAAGGAAAACACTCTCCCATGGTAAACAAAAAGGCGATACGACAGGAGCACATACATCTATCATGAATCTTGCATATATACTCAGCAATTCAGTATGGTGATATGTATAGCTAGTTAAGTACAGCAACCACTGGAGGGTTTTTTCAGCTCCAAAGAGGAGATGATCAAGCCAACAAAATGCAATCAATAAAAGAATACCCAGTTATTCCAGCGCTCTCTTTTTTTTAATAACTGCAATTAAGTCAACTGCTGGAAAACCTTGACAATAAATACCATGCTCAAAGTAGTACACACCAGATGTTAAGATACAACAGTTTCACAAATTGGAGATATGCTTGACGACACTACTTTGAATGGACTTCAATAAAAATGTTTTTTGTTTCTATATTTTCATCAACAAGATTCTTCAAGATGTAAAACTACCAGGCAAGTTTAATCGCCTTTTAAATTAAAAGAAAATGTGTTCTCTAGAGTTTTACTTGTGTGTGTGTATTTTTTTATACTTAAAGCAGAGAAAAGACAGTAAATTATGCAAAGATATCAATTAAGTGATCCATGTAATCTGGAATGCTGCACTTCATAATTACTGACATTTAACAGTTGTGACAAAGGCCAGAATTTTTCATCTATTGTTTTTTTTTTTTTTTCCTTTTCAATTACTGGCGAAAGTTTATGGCAGAAAGGTTGGCTCAGGTGTAATGTTTATGAAGTTGATGACAAGAAAAGTAAATGACAATTATAAAATCAGAGCTGTGACATCTGCAGTTATTTCATTTTATTTATTTTTGAACTCAAGACCTATCTTGTTACTGAATATGTTCTTTAAGTATATTTACAGACTGGGTTGGGTGCAGACATCAGTACTTTTATCAGAACAGCTTTAAACATCACTTTGCATGGCAAAGGGCAGACACTGCAACAAACAACTCAAAACAGTAGAGAGCTGCAACAGATACTTGGTAAAACAAAAAGTCAAGAATGCAAAGCATGGCAAAACAGAAAATCTGTGTGAGGTCTTAACTCATACCTACTCTAACAATGACAGAACGAAATAGGCATGTCCTTCTACAGAACAAGCACAGCTACCCTCAGACCAAGTTTATTCATATTAATTAAATATGCAATAAAAAGGTGGGGGCAAAATGTTACCTTAAATTATTTTGTTTTGCTACAAATAGAATCTGAATGGACTGCGGTAGCGTTGTCGCCTTATAGCAAGACGTTAACCGTTCGATTCTCAGTTAGAGCGTCTTCTGTGTGGAGGAATACGTGAATGGGGCGTGCCTTCGTTGAAGGTTGTGCGTCAGGGCTGGTAACCCGGTACGTAAAAAATCTACTACCAATCATTAGTGGACCGGAGTTCCGCTGTGGCGACCCCCTAACCGGGAAAAGCCGAAAGACACAAACAAATAGAATCTGAATGGAGGTTTTTTGGGGGGGGGGGGGGGCAGAAATGAGAAGAGTCTCATTCTCAAGTCACCAATAAACTCCCTTCTGTCGACACTAACTGTTCCTGCCTCTTGTCATTTCTGCAATAATCACTTTCATCTCACGATTCTCATACGCTGCACCACAACCAGATGTACACAAAATAAATACTGTGCCACAGCAAGCTTTTGTAAATTGCAAAATACTGTCATTTAGAGTTTGTACTGGACATAGATATAATGTAATTTTTTGGTCTGTTAGCATGCAACTGAATTTCCACACATTTGTTTCCTTTCTAGAGCTGATTCTCAAAATGATCCCCTTCAGAACACTGCTCTACTACAGGTAACTAATTTAATTACTGTTGCTAATGGGAAGATTCTCACCAGTGGCTCTTGAGGCCAACACTGACCTGCGTATAATTTATTGCATTATGAAATAGTTTTGATAATAAAACAGCCAGATCATTATCCAGAGTGAAAGGAAAAGACAAACATTCTGGTAAAATGAAGTGTACGACCTTTCCAGAAAGCACAATATGCTGCATAATTCAAGCCACTTTTTCTACTGCCAAATCTATAATTCTAATGACAGTTGTTACATATTGGTACTATTTAACAATCCAAAACAGACCAAGACTTAATGTAAGCAAGTCCGTGTTTGTCACTAACTCAATGGCCTAGCTCATATTCACAAATTGTAAAACAAAAGTTAGACAGTTGAGTGCCTTAGCCAAATGGGAGCAAAATTATGCACCATTATTATTATTTTCTTCACTTTTTTTTTGGGGGGGGGGGGTAAAACTGCACCCCTACCCTCTCTAGCCAAAACAACTAATTTCAAGGAAATTGCAGATTGCAGCGTGGATTAGGCACCACTTTTTCAACCATAACATTGTTTACTGGGGAGGGGTTACTGCACACCCAGTGTTAGGAGTCAAAATAATCTCAAGAAAACTGCAGGCTAGGGTTACCACCTGTCCCACTTTGAGAGGGACAGTCCCTCTTTGGGCAGTTATGTCCTGACAAAAAATTGTAAAAATGGCAAATGTCCTGAGATTTTAGGACAAAATTATTTCCTATATTTTATGTAATAGTTTCATAAAACAGTTATTCTGTAACTAAAATACCTAAATGTTATAAGAAACAGAATATGCAACTAAAATGCTACAAGAATAAGCTTTTATTTAGGCAAAAAAGTTAAGTTCTAATCTTTGTACTGACCGTGGGTATGTGTCGGCATGTAAAATCTGATGTTTGTACCAAAAATGTCCCACTTTGGCCATTTGAAAAGGTGGCAACCCTACTGCAGGCTATCTGGTGCACTAGACACTTTCCCACTATATCATTGATGGTGATTATTATACAACTCCCCGTAACTAGGCAGAATAACTAATGTTAAGAAAAATTTGGTGCCTAGTACACTAAGCAGTCTGCATTTTTCCCACCACGACATCATGTTTCGGGGGTGGAGTTACTGTACGCCTACCTTTACTAGGTAAATAAACTAAAGTTAGGAAAATTCCGCATACTGCCGAGTGCACAAAACACCCCTTCCCGGCATGGCATTTATTTGATAGGTATGTTATGTATAACATCCATGGTAAGAGAGACTTACAGCGCCTAAAGATAGACACAGCTGCACAGTTCCAGTAAAATTTGGCAACTCAGAAGACAGGAATAGAGGTACAAGACACTAGCAAGCTTCGTGTTTGTACTACAAGGACATAGTCCTTTCAATCACAATGTCCCTACTTGCCCCCACCAGAGCAAGTGCTCTAGCACTTACAAGTAGTGGATTTAATAGGTAGCAAACTATAAAAACAGTTGGGGAAACCGCCATCAAAAACTACTCCTAAATTTTAGGCAAAAAAATACACAGTCAGCCTCTATCGATAAATTAATTAGCAACGTTTTTGAACCCTCCAAAAGAACTTTTCAAAATGGCAGCACGTTGGGGGATGGGCAAGTGCGAGGAACTGCATTAAAGAAAACCGACAATTTGTTGAGGTTTAAGGGTTCCAATCCAAGAAAGATCCGTTATTTTTAACGTACTTTTCGGGGTTTATATGAACTGCCTCCTGTGCAGCAGCCGTGAAACTAGCTCACAGAGGAAGCCACTTTCCATTTGATTTCAGATTACAAAGTTGTCGTGGTTAAGTAAAGACAAAACAAATGCACACTGACCGAGCTCAAGTTTAGAAGACATCTTGATTGCTACGCCTGTGGAAGGCAAAGCAAGAGAGATGACGAGTTGTGTAAATTGCGTTTTTAAGGACTTGGTGTCCTGTACGTTTCTTAACAGTGAAAAAAATACATGGATTTGAAAAGATAGGGCAAGAACAGAGATGTGAATAACTTTACCCTCAACATTTAAACTCTGCCACTGACAGAAGCAGTCTTATAAAAAGATAATCCCATCTTTATCAATAAAATATGTCCTGTAAAAAAGATTGCACATATTTGTGGAAGGGTAAAAGTGACAAATGCCACAGCCACAAACCACCCCATATATACTCACACAAACTATCCATTTCACAAGCTGGCCAGAAAGGACGCTGACTTGTCCTTTGATGAATAAAAAATGGCTTCCCGTACAGCACTCTGAACACCAGGCCTCTCTTTCCCCATGGTGTGCTGCATGAACTCTTTTAATTGCAAACGAATGTAAGGCACACATTTTAAGGCAATGGAAGTGAGAGGTGCATTTGCATTATTACGTGTCAACATCTGACGATGCCATAGCTGGAAAAAAAGGCCAAATACAAGATCAGCAGTGCATATTCGAAAAGACAAAAATAAGACCATCACAAACACTGCTATCATTGTTTCTACGTTCAGGCCTCAAAGAAAAATACAGCAATCTCTCATTAAAGATGCCAGTTAAAAGCCACAACCCCACGTCTCCAAAAGCGAAAAAATATTGATATCCAGATTAGATTAAGGAAAAGAAAAGGTCTGTAATCAGTGACTGCATATACGTCTGTTTCTTCTCATTTATACCCTCCACATTGTTGTTTACACGACAGCCCCATGTTCTTAACACAGTTGTGCTTTTGTCAATAGTATTTTCCTTATTTAAAATGATTGCTGCATGTATACGTGCCAGATTTTTTTCTTCTTTGTCTCAGTACACGTTGCCAGGTCACCACTTCCAGAACTAACTGCAATAACATGTAAGACAGTAAAGGGTGTTGCTTCAAGTACAGCTGCATTCCACAAAACCAGCAGAATGTTGTTGGGTCTTGCCTTCCTTGTCAAGTGGTCAAGAATGAAGAGGACACAGCACAATGTATCTTATTTGTTTTAGACAAATACGTTATTCAGGCAGAATAGTTTCCTTTCAATAAAATAAAATAAAATATTTATCCTACCAAGCATTGTATGCATCGGTGTAACATGCTAATTAAATTTATAGCAGCATGCAACCTGAAGAAAGTATGATGCAGCAAAAATAGAAAAGGTCACCAACATAAAAATAAAACTACCAATACTTATATTGGGTACAATAATAGTCAGTGTGGCATTCTTTTAAAACAAAATAAAAATATATTTCAGTATGATGAACACATTTTAATGGATTAATAAATGGCCATGTATCATTTTTGTTCATTTTACATATTATTTAAAGCTGAACATCTCACGATATATAGAGCAATAAAACTAGACAAAAAATATGTATTTACTTATTTGACTTCATATTGTAAAAGCTGGCATAAGGGTGTGCCATGACCTAGTTATACAAGACAAGATGGATTCCAAATCTTAGGGCAAAAAATCCAAATCTTTTAATCTTCCTTCTTCATAAGTCCTTATAGTGTAGACAAATGTTAAACACATATGAAAGTCCTGAAACAAGATGCTGAATTCAGACAAATACATCCTTTTTGGAACAAAGGGAACCCACTTGGCCATTTAATTCCATTGCAGAAAAATGGCTACCTGATCTGTTGGCCTCTCCTTGCTGTCTGATGAAGGATGTTTTTAGACCAGCGTCTAATAGTTTCTGCCAAATAAGACCTTCGCTCTGATTGGTTCATACAGTCTGCTGCCTTTAAGCAACCAATTACCTCCCCTTGGCACCAAATCTCACACGGAGAGCAGAATAGAATGTAAAATAACTCAAATTCTGTTGCTATTGTACTGGACTAGCCTCAGAAAATGGATGAAAATTATTTGAAGCAGCTTGTAATCGCTATTGCAAAATGGAAGCTCCCAAGTGATTGGTTGTTGCAAAAGCAGGACCTTTAATAAGCAAGATAGTAAAGGCTTTTTTTTTTTTTTTAACTTTACACCCACGTCATTCTGTTATGCCAAACTACCAAACAACAGTAGCTAAGGGCATATGAAGGGGGTTTCTATGCCCCCTATGCCACCACACGAAGAAGTAATGAGAAAGGGCAAGGGATTTGGCGGAGTACAGCCTAAAGCTTCATTAGAGTCCCGAAACTTATAACCACCTATGGACATCTTGTTTGGAGACAGCTTTAGGTAAGGTAAACGCAGCGCGCAGATTCGCCACGCCACCCCCCACCCCCCCTCCACCAACGGGGCCTCCACCCCCTTCGCAGTAAGCCTCGGACGGGCCGTGCCGTCATAGCTGTGAGTAGGGGGTCGCGCTTGGGTAGTGTTGTGTCGTCGGGAAGGACCGTAGTACAGGCGGCAGGAGGGGGACATATGAAACGTTGAAAGTGCCCGCTTGAGTACGGGGACTAAAGCCGTGGCGAGTGTTGGCTGCCTGGTGTATTGTGGGATGCCTTGAGCGAGCAGAAGCACATACATATAATATGTGTTGGCTCGTAAAAAAGAAGGCTGGAGCCCGTCAAACCATGTCATGTTAGTTGAAAAATGTAGCCGAGCTCACCTTTTACAGAAAAAGGAGACGATCGCAGGTCGACTACGATGTCTTTTAAGGAGATCAAACCTGCAGAAAAAGCAAGGCACCCGGAGGAACATGGCAAAAAACAGAGTTCAAGTGAGCTGGGGTTTCTCTCATAATGTGTTTTACTTCTCTTTGCTTCCATCGAAATTAGCAATAATACATTAATCAGTTTTCCATTTGTATGTAAATGTGTGCAAGGTACTCGAACAGGAGAGGAGGGCGACACCGAAACGTTTGTTTGGATGGTTTATGGTTACTTATGTTTGTTTATTTTTCTTTTTAGGTTGGATCAACGGGATGGAGTGCAGTAGTAGCCAAGCCAGTAGCTCTGGAGAGAAAAGAAGTCACAATTGGAGAAGCTACAAGTTGATTATTGACCCTGCTTTGAAAAAGGGACAACATAAACTGTATCGTTATGATGGGCAGCAATTTAGTGTGCCTGTAAGTAAGAGTGAGAGAAGTTTATTGCAGCACCCCTCCCCCTTACGGCTTGTTACTACTAGATTGTTGTTGCTGTTGGCTGTTCAGTGTCAAGAAATTATGTAGCAAAACTTAGAAGTTAGTCAATGTAGCAACCTCTACAACTGACAGGTGGCTGATTCCTAATCATGTGCCACGAAAATTCGGCTTTTTGCAAACTTTTCTTGGTTGAATTAAGAGTTTACATGTTAGCACATGCTGTATTTACAAAGTGTTCAAATGTCAGCAGTTAAGTTCCCCTGTTGATGAGCTGCACATTTTTTTGCAACATTTTATTCTTTGACTTATATTGTAGTCCTTATTTTTGCAGAATTCGGGTATCCCGCCTGTAGAGTCCGTTGGAGATCCACGAATGGGACGAATATGGACCAAAAACCGAGATTTAGACTTGCCGATACCTAAATTTAAGGTATGGATACATTGCCTAAGAAAACAAAAGATTTTTAGGCTAGACCTTCCCGTACTTGTTGAATCGATGTGGACATAAGTTCATAGCTGAAAACGTATGCTGTTCTAGTTTGGAAAACAGAGGATGAGCCTGTACAAGCTGAGCACAGTGTGTCAAGGCTATCGCACAGACCTACCGACACTTAAAGATTTAGATTCCCTAAAAAAATTATGTAGGTGCCCGTTGACCTATGTATTTATTACTGAAAACCCATAGTATGCTAGCTTTTAAGTAGTCCACACTGTAAAATGTATGCATTGTCTTTCTTTTTGTTAAAATGTAAACTTAATACTCATAAAATACAATTAATTGATTAAGCTGGTAGAGACCTGTATGTCATAACTGCATTTACCGTTATTTGTGTTCTGTTCATGGTGTTTTGGGATTTTCCTTCAGATTGACGAGCACTATGTGGGACCCGTGCCTCCCAAACAGGTGACATTTGCGAAGCTGAACGACAACATCAGAGAGAATTTTCTGACAGACATGTGCAAAAAGTATGGTGAGGTGGAAGAAGTGGAGATACTGTACAATCCCAAAAATAAGAAGCACCTTGGAATTGCCAAAGTCGTCTTTGCCACAGTGAAAGGAGCCAAGGAAGCAGTACAGCATCTTCACAATACTTCTGTTATGGGCAACAAGATACACGTGATATCGGATACAAAAGGTGGGCAAAAAGTACAGACCTTTTGGGTGTACGTGTCGTGGTCTCTTGCTTTTGGTTTGTGATTTGTAGTTTTAAAGGATAAGGTTGTAATCCTAATTTGCATACCACTCTTATTTACTTGCCCCGTTTAAGTCACGTGCAGGCTGGTGTTGTCTGTTGCTAGGAGACATGAGTTAAGTAATTTGTAAAATACTGTTATTGTTGTCAGTTTCTTTGACGTGTTTTTTTCAAACGTAATTTTATTTTGTAAACAGATTATGAGGTTTACCAAATTTGTATTATAATCAGTTTTGTTACTTGGTTACAGGGGATTGGTCATAACATAAACGATGCAAATTCATTTTTTAAGGACCCTTAAAAGCCTTATCGCTTTCATATGTGTCAGTAAATCTAGTTCTCAGCAGTCAGAGTTGCAGAACATTTACAGAGATTAGTGTTTGAAGAAAACAATGAAATGCATTAAATATTTCTAGTGCACGATATTTGTAAATTGTCTAGTCATGTGGAAACAAGTGTGGACAGTGAGGTATCTGGTTTTAAAGAAACAGTAACGTGTTCCTGTGCGTTTTTGTTAGTGATCATAATTTTGGAAAGAATTTGTAGTACGTCTAAGCAATTTATTTTAGAATAGATTCATATAACGTTTTGAATTGCATTGCTGTTAGTACTGTTAAAAACTTTAAAAGGTATTCATTAACTAAATGTGCGTACTGATACTTAAGTCTGAGTCTTGTGTCTATGGTGAATTAAAAATCGGGTTACATGTTTTGATTTAGGCCAATTTTTATTTGCTTTTATTTACAAGAACTGTGATTTTTAGCTGTTAAGATAGAAGATTTTTTGCTTACTTTGGGAGGACAGGGGATGTGAAATTAGGCTTGGAATGCTTTAATAAAGTGTGGCTTTAACTTTGTTAATATATGTATTAGTTTAATTTTCAGACCATTCTACAGCAACATGAAAAATAAATTAATATAATAGGGTGAAGGGTGTACTAGGCTTGTTAGGCAGCCCTGTGTTATTACTGGCTAAAGAGTGGTTATTTCTGGGTGTCACTGAAATGGAAAGTGCACTCAAAAATTCACATTCCATTTTAGCACAGTGTTTGTGGTGGGGTATAGCTTCAGTCTCCCCGTACACAAGGGGCTCTAGAAGCATGATGGGCTTTTTTTCTCTCCCTGCCCTGGTCTCATTGTCATTGTGTCATCATTTGTTTGCTTTTTTAAGGCAGGTCATTTCCATATTTACTTGATAGTGCTCACTGTTTTAAGTTTACAAATGTTTGGCTATATTTATAGTGGGGGGGATTATTGCTGGTTGTTTGGGGAATGCTTCCTCCAGAGAAGGTAGTGTACTCTCCACTAATGAACAGATCTGAAGCTTTATTTGCCTTATGAATATGCGTATGTGACATCAGATGGCCAAGTGGATAGGAATGTTTTACACTTTTTACCTGAAGCTGTTATTCAGGGCTTCATAATGTTGATTTATGTACAAAAATCATTGAAAGAGCAATACAGTTGATTTGTTTATGCTAGAAAGCAGCTCATTGACTATCTTGCAGATGCTTGTCTTTGGAAAGATCCTTTTTGATCTGTTATGATCTGTGGCACCGCAACACAAATGTGTTCTTTAAATTATGTATTTTTTGGTAGCCACCCTACTTAGTTGTTTTACACTTCAGTTGAAGTACTGTAAAGCTGTCTAGTGTCCACAGGTAACTGTTTTCAGTCTCAGTTTCCAGTAATATTGCATCATAAGCTGGTACCCTTCATCTTGTTCATGTACTTTGGTAAGTCATAGCAGGGGTTAACCCATTACAGAAAAGCATTACTAAAAGTATAGCTTACAAAAAGAAACGTCATCATTTTAAGGGAAAAAGTGCACTTAACACTTTTTGCATACTGAAAACCGCATGACTTGATTAAATGCTACACATTATTTTTGTTTTCATTGTGGCTTTTCATAAATATTGGATGTGTGTGAGAATGGCTAAGGTTGGGAGCCATATCATCACTGTTAGCTGAAAGGGAAAGGTTGCGTTAAAAGTTGTGTATTGCACTGTTGTAGCGTTTCAATGTATTTTGTGGGATGGCCAAAGGCATGGTTTTTCCAACTTTAAAATTGTTACATAAAAATTTGGGTATTTGCATATTATCGCAACCACATTCTAAACAACTCACAGTCTATGTACTGTGACAGCCCTTCAAGCTATCATTTTCTTTGGCAAAGAAAATCCACCTTTTTTAGGATGTCATGTTTAAAACGCAAAGTATGTGGATATTGAACACATGAAGATGTTATAAAATGTTATGCTGGTCAGCATGCAAGTTGCACTGTATGATCTTTATTTTTCCGACTGAAACTCCTGCTGATATTCAACTGTGCTTTCAGTTTACTTTTTGTTTCACTTCTACTGCAATACCATTTGATCACGGCAATGTTTTAATCGCTGTAACCCCTCATTTTCTTCATAGTTGTTTATAACTGAATGAAAAAGTATGTTAAAACAAGAAAGAAAGATGCTGGTAGACCCCCCCCCCAAACTGTAATGCCATCAGGAGGTAGAAGTTCGCGCTACATCAAGAATATTTTCTGTTTCTGATGAACAACAGTATCTTTCTAACACTGTTGCACATACATCCAAACCTCTGAGTTCAATACATCTACCAAAAAACAAAACATAATAGTGGGAGACAGGGTAGATTAAAAAAAAAAAAAAAAAAAAAACACAGACAGATTTTTAGACATTGCTGGTACAAATTTGGAAGGCTGCTACAATAACATGGTTTGTGTTAGCATGCATTTTCTTGAATGATAGGAAGTCTACATTCACAGGTATGTCATTACTTAGGCACTTCAATCCTCAGTTACTGCCAAAAATCCAAACATTTTATTAGGAACAACCCGAAAAAAAAGAGGACTTCAATCCTCAGTGACTGCCAGTAAACAAAGCACTTTATTAGGAACAACCCAAAAATTATGAGGTAAGCATCAGCGCATTCTGCAAAAAATATGGAAATATGAGGTGTCAGACAACTGAAACGTGTACTTTTAATAATAACTTGATAAAAATAGACCTATGTGCTTTACTTAGAACCAGCCCCCCCCCCCCCAAAAAAAAAGAAGATAGAGGACGAAGAAGCGTGCAGTTTACAACGATAGCTTGAACGGCTGCCAGAGGGAGTCGTTTAGAATGTGGTTGCAATAATGTACAAGTACCAACATTTGGTTATAATGGAAAAAAAAACTGAGCACCTGAGATGTCTTTTAAGTTTATCAGTGTAATTTTAGTAAGCACCTAAGTTGTATTGGCATAGTTTGTGACACTGAGCATGCCTTTAAACAACAATAGTAGTTTTACCTGCTGCTGGAAACCGGCAGTTGGGCTTGACCACCAGGTGAAAATTACTTTACCCTATCCACTGTTGTATGTGTTGTGAAAACCACAAACAGCTCTTGCAGCACCTCAGGGTATTGCAGCTCCTTTTAGGTTCATAGGTAGGTACTAGGCTATTGGCCCTAGGGCCTATATAAGCCTAGCCAAACTGTACCCTGGCTTTCACCATCCGCGAAAATTATTTTCCTGTGCCCCTGTCGAGCAGAGCCACAGAAGTGATCCCCGTGGTGAATTTCCTATCTCCCATCCAATCATCAAGATTTTTCTTGAATACTTCCTCATACATTTTTAAGTTCTTTAATGTTTGACTTGGTGAATTTGGCTGTGTACCTGTTTCCTGCAGCATGGTACTTTTACACATTTCTGAAAGTTGCTACCCTTTTGTTTTTCATTTGTGCTTTGGAGTTATAAAAGATCAGACTCTCTTGTTTCTTGTCCTTGCATGCATGTCACAGTCATGGCTGTACTTTTACACTTTCACTTTAACACTGCCTTGACTGCGTTTGTAATGTTTACGAGATGTGTCATATTCCTGATCAGTTATTGCATTGATCACTGCAAAAATGTGTAGATGCTTATAGGAAAAAGCCAGTTAGTGCTGCATGTTCATACAAGAGTAGCAGCTAGCAAACCTATATTCTGTCTAGTTCCCTTTTCACCTATGCAGTCTTGTCAACTTACCTCCAGTCCTTACAGTATACAACATCCTGCTGCTCTCTTTGTGAAATAATATATGTCGGGCTTAAAAAATTATACCCTTGATCACCCTTGCTCTTTTTATATTCAAGTGAGAGGTTGGTATAATGGTTAAGGTGTTTACCTTACAAACACAAGGTGCAGGGTTTTGTTTTCATATGGGGTAATAGGCTCAGCTTAAAATGGCCCACAAAGGTGGTTAGCCTAGTACTAATCTGTGAACCTATGGACTGCTATTTGTTTTTTTGTAATACAAATGCATCTGTACAACTTTACCTTCTTGTTTTCTCTTCTAACGTATTCCTAGTGCTTGAGCCTTTCATTATATTTTTAAATCACTTTGTCCATTCCTGTTTCTCTGGTGTAAAAACATAATTCTCAAGTTGTGTGGGCAATATGAGGTACTATGAAACCCATGTCTGTTAGCAATGAAAGTGTAGGCCTCACTCCACACCGTACAACAGAGTATGATGACTATTCTGTGTAGGCCACACTCCAAACCCTGCTTAAGGGTATGATGACCATTTTGATGGCTGAGTGCTAGAGAGAGGATAACTCCCAAAGATATCTAAAGGCACTGGAGAGGAATATCTGTGAATTCACCCATGACCTCGAGCCTTCGGCTTTGACTGTTTAGTATTGTGTTGGAGAAATAAAAAATGAGAGACTTTATTTCATTCTCAACCTGGGGTAGACACCATGGATACATGGTATTGTGTACAGACTGAATGACAAAATGCATTATATGCATATTTTTGTATATAAAGTGAATATCATAATTAGCTTGAGGGTGTAAAGGTAATAGATAAATGACATGTACAGAGTGATTAAAGCATATTTGTGTATTATATACAGAGTGGATAATTGGAGATGGCATGCTGAAAGAATGACAGACAAAATTAGAGTAAGAGCAGCGAGAATTGAATGATCTATGTAATTTTTGATTGACAGTGACTGTATGGAACATGTGTAGTGTATAATGTGTTTACAACTGAAAATGTCAATATGTTTTTTCATATATATATATATATATATATATATATATATATATGTGTATGTATGTATGTATGTGTGTATATATATATATATATATATATATATATATATATATATATATATATATATATACTTACAGTGGATATAAAAAGTTTATAGGCCACACTCCAAACCCTGCTTAAGGGTTGTTGTTGTGTCTTTTGGCTTTTCCCGGTTAGGGGTCGCCACAGCGGAACTCCGGTCCGCTAATGATTGGCAGTAGATTTTTATGTGCCGAGTTGCCGGCCTTGACGCACAACCTTCAATGAAGGTACGCCCATTCACGCATGTCTCCGCACAGAAGATGCTCTAGCTGAGAATCAAACAGGACACCGTCTTACTGTGAGGTGACAATGCTACCGCAGCACCACCACCGCAGTATGATGACCATTTTGATGACTGAGTGTTGAATACCTTCAAAAATCAGAGGATGCTATAGCTTATCCAGTATCAATATTAAATAACCGTACCATAGCAGAAGCAAAAATTCCCACCATTTGGAAAGCATCCTATATTATTCCACTTCATAAAGGAGGCACCTCCACTGAATTATCCAATTGCAGACCCATAGCTATACTTTCCCCACTTGCAAAAATATTGTAAAAATGTATATAAAAAACAACTCTTGCACCACCTAATCCAAAATCACCTTATGTCTGATACCCAACGCAGCTTTCGACCTTACCACAGTACTACCTCAGCCCTACTTGCCTTTACCAACACAATAAACGGCAACCGCAATAATAATCGCATCTCCTCATCCCTCTTCTTGGATCTCTCTCCAAGGCATTTGACATGGTAGATCACCAACTTTTGTTACACACTATGCAAACATTCAGTCTAAACTCTAATGCCGTATTATGGTTCAATTCCTACCTGACTGGGAGGCAACAGGCTGTTCTCTGGCAGAACAAGCTTTCTATACTGCTTCCGAACACCCTTGGAGTACCACAAGGCTCCATATTAGGGCCCGTACTGTTCTCAGTTTTCATTAATGACTTGTATATTGTCATCCCAAACGTCAGCTGTATCCAATACGCTGACGATTCCACTCTGGTTTGCTCAGCCACATCTCTCTCAGATTTGAAGAATGCTACCCAGTCCACCTTTTAATATTGTACAAAACTGGCTCACTAGTCGCTGGCTATTATTAAATCCCAAAAAACTAAAATGTTGCTATTCTCACCTACTCGAAGATCTGCAACTTTCTCTTTCACCATTAACGCAAAAGATGGTACTTTTATCTCCCCAGACCCCTCTACAAAACTGCTCGGTGTCATTATTGACAATAACCTAAAATTTGAACTTCATGTTAATCAAATAATGGAAAACACCAATAAAAAACTTGGTTCATTGTATAGAATTAAAGCCTTTCTAACCCCTCTAGCTAAGATTGCCATTGCCCGCTCGCACCTAATTTCAACACTTACATATGCTTCCCCCCTTCTGTCTAATCTAAACAAGTCACTACTTAACAGACTGTCTATCTGTTACAATCACATTGCCAGATTTGTCACTGGCCAGCCATGCAGAACCCACCACTGCATTAACCTCAAACAGCTTGGGTGGCTAGAATTCCCCAGTCTCATACAATATAACCTTCTAATCATAGCTAACAAGATTCTCTCTAATCCAGATAACACACCAGCTCTTAGAAATATCATCACCACCCAAACCAGTCAGAGACTGCTTCGATCCTCTAATAAACTTCAAGTTCTTACAATCAAAACCAACAATACAGCAGGAGTATCTCTCTTGGCAAACTCTGCAGGTAGAACATGGAATCAACTCCCAGCTGACATTACTATGCTCTCCTCCCCACGTGAATTTAAGACCAAACTCTAACAACATCTGGCACTAAACTGGCTCTGTCATTGTAACAAACCTGGCTAAGCCAGCTTTAAGAAATGTACAAAAATCTACTAGATGTCAATGCTAATGTGTTTTCATTTCTCCTCACTGTAACTAGTGCTTACAAATGTCATGAAGCTGTTTACGTTTGAATGTCAAAATATTAACTGTAGTAGCTTACTTGTTTCTGTTATATTGTCCTTATTACTATGTTTTATGATGTATACTCTGGAGCTTTTCTCCCCGAGCCTCTGCTGAAAATGGACATGTATCCAGTTGGACTATCCCGGTCAACAAATGTAAAATAAAATAAATAAAAATACAATAAATGTAACCTGTACAATTCAATTGAAAGACAAATCTGTTAGGGGAAAAAATATAAAAGAAATAAAAAATGTATAATATGCTGGTTGCATAAGTGTGCACTCCCTTAAACTAATACTTTTGTTGAAGCACCTTTTGATTTAATTACAGCATTCAGTCTTGGGCACACACCTGCCATCAATTAAAGAGAGTATAAATAAAAATAGTATGCTCCGCCAAAAGTTAATGCTCCTTGGTGTACAGCAGCAGTAGAAATAACGAAAAAATAAAAGCACGTAGGAGCAAAACAATGAAGGGGCATAAAAGACTAATGCCCAAATAGATATTCCAACATAAACAGTCCAAACTTCAGGAAACAAGCAGTCCAACTCCACCAAACAAACTAATAGTAAAGCTGATAAAAATATTTATTGACATAGGTAAGCGCTTTCGCTTGATTAAGCTTCTTCAGACCTTTACAAAAAAGTATATGCTTGACAAGTATATATACTCAAAAGGCGCCAAAAGCATAAATCCAAAACACGCCCATCTTTTAAATTAAATTATGAGCTCATCACATTATCCATCAAAAGCAACATTTCATTGATATATATTCTCCATAAAACCACAAATTACATTTCATCTTGGAAGCTAGAACGCTAAAAAATGTGCCAACATATACATACAAACTTAGTATGTCACTGTAATAAAAAACTATATATCATTTCCAAAATACATTTCCTTACAAAAGGATATATATATAATATAAACATGTCAAAGCTTAAAAGATGCTGATATAAACACATGTATGAATACATATACGTATCTCAGCATTATATATATTGAATAAAAAATTCTTCATATAAACTTTATCATTTAAAAACTGTCCACATAAAACAAAATGAGAATTGTAATAAATGAATACAAAATGTTTTGATTAACCATCATGTAGGGAGATAGATGAAGAACTATTATAAAACACAGGTAAAAAATTTTTTTACCTGTGTTTCAAGCTTCTCTGCTTCAAAAGGGGTTTCAAGGGTACTTTACCATTCAACCCTGGCAATCTGTCCACCCTGAGTTTAATTATCCACATTGTTTCCTTGGCTTCAGTGCAGTTGAAAATATCACCTCTTCTATTTGTTGAATGTATTTCATCTAAAATTTTGAACACAAAGGAATGATGTATATCAGTGTCATGGACATGCTTAGCTAAGGCATTCTTGATGTTGACAGTCCTGATGTGATATGTATGTTCTCGAATCCTGTCCCTAAGACAGCGATTCGTTTTGCCTACATAGAATGCCGGACAGAGACTACAAGATGCTAGGTATACTACATTTTTCGTCATACAATTACCATAAGCCTTCATACTAAATTCACCTAATCCTGCTGGATGTATAAATATTGAGTCCTCGAAATGTAAGAACAAAAATTACAGGAATTACAAGGTACTGTATGAAAACCCTCTGCCCCTTGTCTCCTATAATCTGGCTTGGGATAACATAAAAGACTTTTCAAGTTCTTTTATTCTTGTAAATAAACTTGGTCTATCACCAGCTATTTCTCTAATCTTAGGGTCAACTGATAAAATGTGCCAATGTTTCATATAAATATCTTTAATTCGACCTATGTCCTTAGTGTAGTATACTGGAAATTTAATGTCTTGAGTAATTTTGTATACTCCATGGGTAATTCTTTCCTCTTCATTGCTCTCATTTACCATAAACCTATTGGAAAAATATGGTGTAGCCCTCGTGTCTCTTAACTCAGGCATCTCCTCTGTAATCAATTGATAGTCACTCTCTCTATAACCTCTATCATTCAACATCTCTTTTAGTTCTCTTAAATCTCTTTCATAAGCAACATCCTCAGGTGTATATCTAGAAATACGTATGGCCTGCCCTTTCACTAAATTCTGATACACATACCCAGGATGCATACTATACCTATGTAATAGTGTGTTCTTATAACACGGTTTCGGTATAATCCAGTATTGATCATACCGTTGGGCAGTTTCTCTACATATACATCCAAAAATGGAATGCACTGGTGGGACCATTCACCTGTGAAACTCAAAAAATCCATGAATGTATCCATCTCTTTCATGAATGCCTCAAACTGTGTGGATGTACCTCTCCAAAGAAAGAAGAGGTCATCCACGAACCGTCGATAAAATATGACATGTTCCTTATAAGTAGTACTTTGAAACAGAAACCTATTCTCCCATTCAGCCATGACGAGATTGGCGTAGCTATTGGCACAAGAAGTGCCCATAGCTACGCCATCTCTCTGGAGAAAGGTTCTGTTGTAGAAGCAGAATACGTTGGATTCCAATACTGTTTCCAATAGCTCCATCAATAAATCTATACATTTAACCTTGTCAAAAGTGCATATACAATTCCTTACCATGTCAATACCCACTCTATTCGGTATCATGGTAAAGAGTGATTTCACATCCATGGTGGCAAACAGGACATCCCTTGTGTCAAGGGATGTACCTGCATGCTCATACAAATCCAATAAGAACTGTTTGGTGTCTTTGAGTATATGTGGATACAAATCAACTATAGGTCTCAACTCACTTTCTATAAAGATAGACAAAGGTTCTGTGGACCATCCTCTGCCCGCCACTATAGGTCTCAACGGCGGCAGTGTAGAGTGTTTGTGCAGTTTCGGAAGGCCTTGTATAACTGGCAACAAAGGATGTTGCACAAATAAAAAGTTATACATGGACTGATCTATGATACCTTCTGTATGTAACTGATTTAACTTCCCTTTAATGTCCATAATAATTTTATCAACCCTTTCATTGTTAATCTCTTCATAAAATTTCAAGTCTGATAACATTCTCAACATATCTTCTTGATACCTAGTTAAGTCAAATACAACAATTCCACCTCCCTTATCTACCGGACGAAAAACTATATCCTGCCTTTGACGTAACTGATTCAACACTGTCCGCTGTTTATAACTCAAATTGTATTTGGATTTGTGCTTCTTAATGAAATCATCTTTTGTTCTATATAGGTCATCCTCCACTAACTTGCTATATGCAGCAACTAGTGGGTGTATAGTGGGTATATATGTACTGGGTCTCCTTAGCGTTGGTTGAGAGACAGACTCTCCCCCATCAAAGGATATCCTCAAAGATAAATTTCTAATAAACAATTTGAAATCTCGAAGGGTTTCCTCATAGCAACTAAAAGTAGTTGGAATGAAAGATAGTCCCTTAGATAAAATAGATATTTCTTCTTCTTTTAATTCATAGCTTGACAAATTCACCACTAAGTTGTGTTTCTCCCTTGCCACATTTTCTTTAAATCCCTGTTGGGCTGTCTCTCTATGGACATCTTCCGTTTCTGACGCCCTCTGCTGGCAGAGCGCGTTCTCCCCTCTCTCACCATAGTTCTGATAGGAAAAGGGTTATTACTGTTGAATCCTTGTGTCGAGTTCACCTCTTTGGTACTGACAACATGGTCATTTACTACACTAATACCCTCATTAATCTTGTGTACAGCAACATTCGATGTTTTCCTCCTAACCACTACTTCAGGTTCTAATGGGATAAACCCATCTTTCCTTCCTATAGTGTTACTATCGGTAACATCCACATTACATGAGTCACTATTTTCATGTCTATTAATAACAGTTGCTTCATCATCATGTACATCCGTCAAAGCGTTAGATAATACATTGGTGACATTCACATTAACATGGTTATCAGTATCTCTAACATCATTACTATTGACATTGTTAACATATCTATTAACACGAGCAGTAGAAACTACTCTTGATGTAGTATTGGTGTTAATATCTACTGTTCCTCTGGGCCAGATGAAAATGTGGCCCATTTTAAAATCATTGCTGTCCCTCACAAGTTTAGTTCTTTTTTGATTCAACATTCTTTTCTCACACTGCACAACATTGTCCAACAATAAGTTACAGGTATCATCGACTACTACTGCAGGATATCTTGCGTAGATATCTACGCGCTGTTGTTGAATACTCTGTCTCAACGTGTCTTCAATAGGGCTGAAAAATTTATTAAGTAACCTCATATAATTGAGGCTTACCTCGATATTCAGTTTCTGCCACTCATACAAAAGTTCTGGATACGCGGTGCCTGTGGTGGGCATCTTAAGCACCCGCAATCCCCTTGGAACCAAGCCTCGTTGTAGACAAATTTCAAAGTGCTGCCTCTGTGTTTGCAGCCGTTTGAGCTTAATTAAGTCCTGCTCCATCTTCTCTGCATCCATGCGTAGTTGTTCTTTGTTATATACCGGATAGCCCTCCGTGTTCACCAGATTATCTGTATCGCAAAACGCTGCTAAGGGGTTTGAGTCCATCCTCAAACAGTCAGCCAAACGGTCGACTACCGGACGTGACGCAGCTGACACTTCCTGGTTGCTCCGAACGTTGTAAGGTAATTCAATAGAATGCTGTGCCCCTTCCATCATGCCTTGAAGCGGAGAAACTGAGCCGTAAATCAGTATAAATAAAAATAGTATGCTCCGCCAAAAGTTAATGCTCCTTGGTGTACAGCAGCAGTAGAAATAACGAAAAAATAAAAGCACGTAGGAGCAAAACAATGAAGGGGCATAAAAGACTAATGCCCAAATAGATATTCCAACATAAACAGTCCAAACTTCAGGAAACAAGCAGTCCAACTCCACCAAACAAACTAATAGTAAAGCTGATAAAAATATTTATTGACATAGGTAAGCGCTTTCGCTTGATTAAGCTTCTTCAGACCTTTACAAAAAAGTATATGCTTGACAAGTATATATACTCAAAAAGGCGCCAAAAGCATAAATCCAAAACACGCCCATCTTTTAAATTAAATTATGAGCTCATCACATTATCCATCAAAAGCAACATTTCATTGATATATATTCTCCATAAAACCACAAATTACATTTCATCTTGGAAGCTAGAACGCTAAAAAATGTGCCAACATATACATACAAACTTAGTATGTCACTGTAATAAAAAACTATATATCATTTCCAAAATACATTTCCTTACAAAAGGATATATATATAATATAAACATGTCAAAGCTTAAAAGATGCTGATATAAACACATGTATGAATACATATACGTATCTCAGCATTATATATATTGAATAAAAAATTCTTCTTATAAACTTTATCATTTAAAAACTGTCCACATAAAACAAAATGAGAATTGTAATAAATGAATACAAAATGTTTTGATTAACCATCATGTAGGGAGATAGATGAAGAACTATTATAAAACACAGGTAAAAAATTTTTTTACCTGTGTTTCAAGCTTCTCTGCTTCAAAAGGGGTTTCAAGGGTACTTTACCATTCAACCCTGGCAATCTGTCCGCCCTGAGTTTAATTATCCACATTGTTTCCTTGGCTTCAGTGCAGTTGAAAATATCACCTCTTCTATTTGTTGAATGTATTTCATCTAAAATTTTGAACACAAAGGAATGATGTATATCAGTGTCATGGACATGCTTAGCTAAGGCATTCTTGATGTTGACAGTCCTGATGTGATATGTATGTTCTCGAATCCTGTCCCTAAGACAGCGATTCGTTTTGCCTACATAGAATGCCGGACAGAGACTACAAGATGCTAGGTATACTACATTTTTCGTCATACAATTACCATAAGCCTTCATACTAAATTCACCTAATCCTGCTGGATGTATAAATATTGAGTCCCTCGAAATGTAAGAACAAAAATTACAGGAATTACAAGGTACTGTATGAAAACCCTCTGCCCCTTGTCTCCTATAATCTGGCTTGGGATAACATAAAAGACTTTTCAAGTTCTTTTTATTCTTGTAAATAAACTTCGGTCTATCACCAGCTATTTCTCTAATCTTAGGGTCAACTGATAAAATGTGCCAATGTTTCATATAAATATCTTTAATTCGACCTATGTCCTTAGTGTAGTATACTGGAAATTTAATGTCTTGAGTAATTTTGTATACTCCATGGGTAATTCTTTCCTCTTCATTGCTCTCATTTACCATAAACCTATTGGAAAAATATGGTGTAGCCCTCGTGTCTCTTAACTCAGGCATCTCCTCTGTAATCAATTGATAGTCACTCTCTCTATAACCTCTATCATTCAACATCTCTTTTAGTTCTCTTAAATCTCTTTCATAAGCAACATCCTCAGGTGTATATCTAGAAATACGTATGGCCTGCCCTTTCACTAAATTCTGATACACATACCCAGGATGCATACTATACCTATGTAATAGTGTGTTCTTATAACACGGTTTCCGGTATAATCCAGTATTGATCATACCGTTGGGCAGTTTCTCTACATATACATCCAAAAATGGAATGCACTGGTGGGACCATTCACCTGTGAAACTCAAAAAATCCATGAATGTATCCATCTCTTTCATGAATGCCTCAAACTGTGTGGATGTACCTCTCCAAAGAAAGAAGAGGTCATCCACGAACCGTCGATAAAATATGACATGTTCCTTATAAGTAGTACTTTGAAACAGAAACCTATTCTCCCATTCAGCCATGACGAGATTGGCGTAGCTATTGGCACAAGAAGTGCCCATAGCTACGCCATCTCTCTGGAGAAAGGTTCTGTTGTAGAAGCAGAATACGTTGGATTCCAATACTGTTTCCAATAGCTCCATCAATAAATCTATACATTTAACCTTGTCAAAAGTGCATATACAATTCCTTACCATGTCAATACCCACTCTATTCGGTATCATGGTAAAGAGTGATTTCACATCCATGGTGGCAAACAGGACATCCCTTGTGTCAAGGGATGTACCTGCATGCTCATACAAATCCAATAAGAACTGTTTGGTGTCTTTGAGTATACATTCAACAAATAGAAGAGGTGATATTTTCAACTGCACTGAAGCCAAGGAAACAATGTGGATAATTAAACTCAGGGCGGACAGATTGCCAGGGTTGAATGGTAAAGTACCCTTGAAACCCCTTTTGAAGCAGAGAAGCTTGAAACACAGGTAAAAAAATTTTTTACCTGTGTTTTATAATAGTTCTTCATCTATCTCCCTACATGATGGTTAATCAAAACATTTTGTATTCATTTATTACAATTCTCATTTTGTTTTATGTGGACAGTTTTTAAATGATAAAGTTTATATGAAGAATTTTTTATTCAATATATATAATGCTGAGATACGTATATGTATTCATACATGTGTTTATATCAGCATCTTTTAAGCTTTGACATGTTTATATTATATATATATCCTTTTGTAAGGAAATGTATTTTGGAAATGATATATAGTTTTTTATTACAGTGACATACTAAGTTTGTATGTATATGTTGGCACATTTTTTAGCGTTCTAGCTTCCAAGATGAAATGTAATTTGTGGTTTTATGGAGAATATATATCAATGAAATGTTGCTTTTGATGGATAATGTGATGAGCTCATAATTTAATTTAAAAGATGGGCGTGTTTTGGATTTATGCTTTTGGCGCCTTTTTGAGTATATATACTTGTCAAGCATATACTTTTTTGTAAAGGTCTGAAGAAGCTTAATCAAGCGAAAGCGCTTACCTATGTCAATAAATATTTTTATCAGCTTTACTATTAGTTTGTTTGGTGGAGTTGGACTGCTTGTTTCCTGAAGTTTGGACTGTTTATGTTGGAATATCTATTTGGGCATTAGTCTTTTATGCCCCTTCATTGTTTTGCTCCTACGTGCTTTTATTTTTTCATCAATTAAAGAGACTCTAATTAACCCCAAATAAAATTCAGCTGTCCTAGTAGGATTTTCCTGAAGTTTATTTAGTTGCCTGATGCACCAAAAGCTATGGTTCGTAGACAGCTTACAAAGCATCAAAGGGATCTCATTGTTGAACGGTATCAGTCAGGAGAAGGGTACAAAAACATTTCCACAGCATTGGATATACCATGGAACACAGTGAAGAAAGTTATCAAAAAGTGGAGAAACTATGGGACAACGGTGACATTGCAAAGAACTGGACATCCATCCAAAATTGATGAAAAGACAAGATGAAAAATGGTCAGGGAGGCTGCCAAGAGACCTACAGCAACACTGAAGGAGTTGCAGAAATTTCTGGCAAGTACGGGTTGTGTACTACATGTGACAACAATCTCCTGTAGTCTCCATATGTCTGGGCTATGGGGTAGTGTTGTAAGATGGAAGCCTTTTCTTACACACACAAACATCCAGGCCCGACTTCAAAACAACACCTCAAGTTTCCCAAAAGCATGTGGGAAAATGTGTTATGGTCTGATGAGACCAAGGGTGAACTTTTTGGCCACAATTCCAGAAGGTACATTTGGTGCAAAAACAGCACATCATCACCAAAAGAACACCATCCCCACGTTGAAGCATGGTGGTGGTAGTATTATGCTTTGGGGCTGCTTCTTTTCAGCTGGAACTGGGTCTTTCGTCAAGGTGAAGAGATTTATGAACAATTCCCAATACCAGTCACTTTTGGCCCAAACTTTCAGGTGTCTGCTAGAAAGCTGAAGTTTAAGAGGAATTTCACCTTTCAACATGACACTGACCCCAAGCATACATCCAAATCAATAAAAGAATGGCTTCACTGGAAATTAAAGTTTTGGAATGGCCCAGCCAGAGCCCAGGCCTAAATCCAATAGAAAATTTGTGGGGTGACCTGAAGAGGGCTATGCACGAGATGCCCTCGCAATCTGACAGATTTAGACCGCTTTTGCAAGGTAGCGTGGGCAAACATTGTCACGTCAAGATGTGCCACGCTGATAGACTCCTACCCAATAAGACTGAATGTTGTAATTAACATAAAAGGTGCTTCAAAGTATTAGTTTAAGGGTGTGCACACATGCAATCAGCGTATTGTAAGTTTTTTTTTTATTTTTTTCCCCTAACAGATTTATTTTGTTTTATTTGAATTCTACAGGTTATAGGTCACATTAAAGGTTGGGGAAAGTTTTTTGAAATGATTTATCGTGGTCTCATTTTTTTAATATCACAAAAACTTGGCATTTTAACAGGGGGGTGTAAACTTTTTATGTCCACGGTGTGTGTACATATATATGTATATATATGTGTGTGTATATTATATATACATATATATAATTTATACATATGTATGTATGTATATAATATATATATGTATGTGTATGTATGTATGTATATAAATATATATAAATATATATATATATATATATATATATATATATATATATATATATATATATGGGTCTACTTTCTTTGATCGAAATACCATTATTTCGACCAAAGAAAGTACGACCTTACTTTCACAAAAGTGCACTTAAACGAAAGTGCACTTTTGCGAGTTCCGGTTCAGCAAACCAGCGATTTAAAAAATAATTTAAACTCCATTTTGCAGGGCGGCCAAGCCCCCCCCCCCACGCCCCAGCTACATTAGATATACTAACTCCAAGATAGCACTATGTGGGAAACAGGTATATTCCCTTATTCCCGCTGTAGTGCTCTGTTTTATTTAGATTTCCGGTTTGCTGAACCGGAATTCGCGAAAGTAAGCCATACTTTCTTTGTTTGAAATAATGGTATTTCGATCAAAAAGTAGTCCCATATATTATATAATATAATATAATATAATGTACATTTTATATATATATATAATATATATGTATGTGTGTGGAGATATATATATATATATATATATATATATATACATATATATATATATATATATATATATATATGTGTATATATATATATATATGTGTATATATATATATATATGTGTGTATATATATATATATATATATATATATATATATATATATATATATATATAAAATTAGTATGACTATCCTAAGTGATAATTCAATAAAGATGTCTATTTAAAAAGAGTAAGAGCAAAGTATGTAGAGTGAAGAGGTTATGAGGAGGAAATGACCAGAAAGATAGCAGTTACATAGAGTATTGAAATGTGCTTTTATTTCTGATCTGAAAGCAGAGTAAGGGGAATAATTTTTAAGAAAAGAAGGGAGAGATTCCCACAGTTTGGGACAGAGGACTGAGTAGACATGGTCTGTGCACTGAAGCCGTATGTGCATCTGTAGAGGTAGGGATTGGATAAGAGGACCTGGGTAGTTAAGATTTCTAAGGTTGTATGTTGGTGCATCTCTGAGCAGTCTAGAGGCTAGTGGGAGGAAGGTCTCATTCTAAAATAGTTGAGAGGCAATCAGAAAGTCAGCAAGTTGTTATACAGGTATCCATTAACTTTGCAATGGGTTTGTAGTGGCGCTCATTTCTTTGTGAGAGAATGATGAATCTGCAAATGGCATTTGAGATGGACTGAGTGGTGGGCACATTTCTCTTGTAGGCTTATGCAATTAGAGGGAGATAATATTCAGGCTGAGCCAGTGAGATACCTTTGCCTGTAGCATTTATACAGGGTCTAGACAGAAAAGGGAGATCATGTTATCCCTGAATTGGAGCAAGTTGATTTTTTTTTGTGTGTGTAGTTCAGGTGCAGTTGGAAAGTTTGGTGGTTCAATTAGTAAATTGACTTAAGTCCTATATTGGCCAGTTTAAAGTTTGCCTACTAGACATCACTGGAAATTATACAGTTTTAGAAAACTAATAATCTAATACTTGTTTAAATATTGATAAATCATTTGCCAGTCTTGCATGTCTAAGGTAATGAATTCCACATCCTTCCTGCCTTAAAATGAAAAAAGATCTTTAACTTTGAAAGGGGAATAGACTACTTAACCAGAAAAAATAGCGTTCAGTCCACACCATAAGAAGCAATGAACCAGCAGTAAAGGAACGCCAAACCTCCGCTTACCCAAAACACAGCAACACTCCAGTGGCTGCCTTCGCTCAAAATAGAAGTAATGTAGCTCAAAATAAATCATCAAAATCAGTGGTAAAAATACGAAAATTCATTTATTGTAACAAAAAAAACATTAAGCACTTTCACTCACATGAAAGTGAGCTTCACCAGAACGTTCTGATGAAGCTCACTTTCATGTGAGTGAAAGCGCTTAACGTTTTTGTTAGAATAAATTAATTTTCATATTTTTACCACTGATTGTGGTGATTTATTTTGAGCTACATTACTTCTATTTTGTGCGAAGACAGCCACTGGAGTGTTGCTGTGTTGTGGGTGAGCGGAGGTTTGGCGTTCCTTTACCGCTGGTTCATTGCTTGAATTGGAAATAGGAATTCTTGCATCTAAATTTTTATTCTTTGTACCAGTACAGTGATCATTAAAGTCTATATCAAAAGTGGCATCCAATAATTTTGTACTTAATGTATCTGTATATCATAGTAGTGTCACCTCATAGAAACTGGAAAGCCAAAGAATACAAACAAAAATGTACCAGTCCTTCATCATAGGTTAAGTTATGACAGTCATCAATCTGTCTGGTAAAGGTTTTCTGAATCGGTTTCAACATCTTCAGTTACAAAACATTGAATACACATAAAACCCCCCCCCCCACCACCACCAAAATTCAATAATATGTCTTATACCTGTTAAATAGATCTTTAGTAACACCTGACTATCTTTACATTGTGGGTGCAGCAAAGAACACTTCTGGCTTTATGCTGCAAAGAGCACTTCTGGCGGACATCAAAAACTGACTGTTAAAATTTCCTAGTAACGTTTGTCACTTTAACTTCAGAGGTAAGATTTATATCTACTCTGATACCTAAATCTCTCATTACTTCCGAAGAAACCCAAATCTAATTTTCCATTCTTGTAGGTTATCAAAGTAAGACTGCAACAGTTACAAATCACTTGTATTAAAATCAAAGGCTTAAAAGGTCACACAGACAAACCATGCAGTTAAAAGCAAGAAGAACTTAGTCAAGCTGGAGTTTTCACTGTGTGATATCTTATGTGTGATATCTTAATTATATGCAAGTGACCCCTCAAGAACATAGTGTTTCAGCTACATCACTTCTGAATGTCCAGGATTTTTTTTTATGTCTTTATGGTTACATTCACGTCAAAAAAACAAATCCCCCAGTATCTGTGGACATGCCTGGTTCAGCCTTTTTATTTATCTTAAAAGCACAGTATAAGTGGATAATTTGGCCATCTGTCAGAAACACATGGCTTTAAACTCATCTGATGCCCATAAAGATTAAGGTACCTGCAAAATATCCCAACTAACAACCCAGTCAAAGAGTAAAAAGGTCTCCCAGACAAACCACTCAGTAAAACCTGCAGGAAAAACTTCATCAAACTGACACATTCACTGTGTGATACCTTAAACCTCCTCTATCATATGTATTCATATATCCCAAGGGCTGCTATTACAGGAGATTTAAGGAGTCGCACAGTGAAAAACTCTAGCTTGGTCAAGTTTTTCTTGCAGTAATCACTAGTATTAGTTACTGCCTGCCCTGCCCTATCTTAATATCGTCTGTGAATTTACTTAACCATGCAGGTTTTGGAAACCAAAGGGGGATTTTTATATCTTCTCCACAAACGTATCTAAACTAAGAAGGAAAAAGATAACTTCATCACCCATAAAGAGGGTTTTCACTCCAAATGGGACATCATAGTGTGTCAAATTCAAATTAACAAAATTTGTAAAAAAAACAACCCAATTCTCACTGATTATCTTTATTTTCAAAACAATATAGAAGTACTAAGTTTCAATAGCTTCCTTAACAAAAGTCTGGTTGATAAATTTTTTCACTGTTTCATAGTGTTTAAACCAACTTTGGATGTGTGAAAGCAACCTCAAAGCTTACACTTGGGTCCCAAGCTGGGAGCTGCAACCACTTATGTTACTACCACCCAGATTTAATCTCTGAGATGAAAACAGCATCCAGCAAGTTAGTTCCTCCAGTTGCTTCACTCACTATTTTGAGTGTAACCATTCGTCAGACTTTTTGTTATTGGATAGTTTAATTCCTTTGATGTAGCAGGAGCTGCCCAGTCTACATTAGGAGAATTTAGGCCCCTGGCAGCTGTCCGCATTTAACAGAAGACATTTCAAGCTTGCCCTGTTGTAATCTGTTGCAATCAGTGACTTGACGCTAAAAAATGTAATTTAGTCAACTGAGTGCAGTTTATCTTATTGCCTGTTGTTGTTGTCTTTCGGCTTTTCCCGGTTAGGGGTCGCCACAGTGGAACTCCAGTCCGCTAATGATTGGCAGTAGATTTTTATGTGCCGAGTTTCCAGCCCTGATGCACAACCTTCAATGAAGGTACGCTCATTCACGCATGTCTCCACACACAAGACGCTCTAGCTGAGTCTTACCAAATAATTTAATTTTTTTCATCAAATGATTATTGCTTGAACATAATTATGTAAAGATTTGCACCATATCCAGTTTGTAAAATACTTTGCTTGTTGTCGCACCTCACCCTGAAGACATGGAAATGGAAGAAAATCACTGAACCAACTTAAATTTTGAAATGTTATTCAAATCAATATAATTTATGGCTGCTTGGAACGCATATATCATTACATCCACACACAACAATAACAAGGTCATATCTCAAAATAAGCATTTGATATTGTATTTTATATTAGATATATTGCTACCATGTAAAGATGAGATGGTGACCTTTTCTCCATTTTGTTCTCTGAATAATATTCCTTCTACTTCTTAATTATTAACACATGATTATAAACATTGATGTTATAAATAGCTATGTTACTATTAGACTGCTAAACAGAATCATCCTTTATCTTTAGTGCAGATTGATTTCCACCTATAGCCCTACGATGGCACTTCTTAAGAGACCTAGTACAAGAATCCATCAATTGAGCATTCTTCTATTTTACTCAAATACTTGTTTGTGGCCATAGAACCATTTTTGCTAAGTACATCACCTGAATTGCGTCTACCCTGATTTTTTGCAAATTATTTTTTCTGTGACTAATTTATCTGCTTTGTGTGTTATAGCATCATTCAGTACATTTGCTCCCAAATGAATATCTAATCAGTATGCATTATAATAACATTTATTACAATACTTATTTTCCTTAAAATTTTCTGTAGCAGTTCCTTACATAAGGCAGCCTTTACATTTAACCAAATTACTTTGTTAATGGATCATTTAAAGAAATGTCATCCAAAAATTCCGGTACCAAAGGAAAGATTATCACTTGAATAAGTCCAACATGCAAAGATGTAAAAATGCCGAGTGTCAAAAGATTTTAATACTCTTAACATATACTGGAAGAATCACGCAGCTAAAGGTAGGCCAAAAAAGAGTTTATTTTACATGCATGGAGACCTGCCACAAAGTACTTGGTATGTCAGCAGTCTAATTTCTGTACACTTTACATAGGTTTTTATACCCTCTTCTACACATACACAGCAGCTGGTTACTAGACAAGGAATTTCAGTCAAGGCTATAAATTCACTCACTGGAGCCTTAGATGGTCAAAAGTCAGACACAAGATAAGTTGGTGCCTACATCAAGGTAACATCTATGCACTCCTCCTTGGTCAGAGGTCAGTCCCAAGATAGGCCTGTGCCTGGACCAAGGTAACATCTGTGCATTCCTTTCTGGTCAGCAAATTCCTTACAAGAAAAACAACTAATTTTAGCTTATTTTCTTTGCACGCAATGTAGTTTCACATTTTAACCCTTCCTATACAGGATACAAAGATGTTGAACACAAAGATTCTTACTACATTTCCCCCCTAACAACACTTTGTATCACCAGTAATACATTTTATTCATATAGTTTTTCGCATGATTCATTTTCTGTATATTCAGAATAATAAGCTTTAGTTGCATTGGCAGACAATACATTTGATATTATCATTCGGATGCAAGGAATGCAGCAACAGCCCAACAGTAGGAATATAATAGCACCAACACATATAGCAATTAAGACATTCATAAGTTTTGTTCCCCAATTTCCAAACCAATTTTGGAAAAAGTCAGTCAATGGGTTCTGTCCTGGTTTTGTAAGTTCAGAAACTTGTTGTAAGATCTCCAAATGACTGTCTATATCATGCTCATTGTCGGGAATAAAAGAACAACACTCCTCCTGGATAAGAGCGCAAGTACCTCCTTTCACCGCTAGGGTGAAATCGAGCGCCATACGATTCTGCAACACTACAGTCCTCATTGCAGTTAACTCATCCGTCACCAATTCTAGCGCAGAAAAAGTTGCATTGCTCAGAGTTTCTAACAGTTTTGACAGTTTTCTGAGCTCCCAAATAGATTTTACTGTCCCATAAGCTGGAAGAATACCAGCCCAAGAAATAATATCATCGCCCAAGTCCATGTGTGACAGCCCCTTGCTGCTACTATGGGCCAAATCGTGGTGATAGATCCAGGATGCATCAACATTACCTACAGGATTAACAGGTTTATTAACAGCACGTACATTTCGTATTTTACCTTGGGGAAGAGAAAATGTATGTCTTAACTGTTGTTCATAAGGTGAATCATTTTTTTGATCGGGTGGTTTGTTCATTCCACTATGGTTATCAAAACACTGGGTAAGTCTCTGCAAATAGTTGTCTACTTTTTCATCATCTGCTTGTACACATCTATTGATACAGGTCCAGTCTGCCCTAGGCTTCCATTTATCCATAATACGGGTTAGTAAATCCTTAACCTGCTTTTGGCATGAGTCTGAATTGTAGGCAAGTGGTCTATCATCTTCCCTGGTTATGGGGTTCCAGTCCCCACAGACCAGGTGCCAGTCGGGACCCAAAATTTGTCGAACTACTTGTTCCGTTTCTACGGCATTCAGCTTATAACTTTCTATCATGCCTGCGATATCATCACAAAACTTGGTCGTATCTAACCTAGGGTGTGGTATTCCTTCTACAGCTTTTCGAATGTCTTCCCGCGTCCAGGGTCGATAGACTAAAATGGTGGGACCCTGTCCGGACGTACCCGCTTGCAGATTTGCAGCTTCTATGAGGGGATACTCTGTGGACGCCGAATTGACTTCGGCTTCCTTTTGTGTCCATTCTGATGTATCTATATTACGGTTCCGGAGTTCCAGGGTTTTACCTACTTGTTTTGTCAGTACTATGGGGGGTACAGTTTTATCCTGATTCTCTGTGTCATCTTCCTGATACTGGGGTGGACTAACCCTGTCCTCAGTGACGTCAGGATACAAGGGTGGGGCTGTTGGTTTACGACAGACAATATATGTTTCGTCATCTTCTTTGTGGACAAAAAATGCACCTTTTGCACTCGAGCCACTACTTCCCTTATTTGAAAATTGTTCCTTATATCTCTTATTAGCTTCTTCTAACCATTTCTGTGCTTGAGGAAATCCTACCTTTTTTTGTTTCTTAACCTTACCTCCCGTGTCCCTGCGCAGGTCTCTCACTAGATTTTGACATTCTGTTCTATTTAAGGTACCACTAAACCCATAATTTTTCTTCCATTTTTTCATATATTTCAAGTTTTTCGGATGTAATTTAAACATATATTCCTCATCCTCAGTCCTTTTATTTAAGCAGCCCTTACTAACACAACAACTGCTTCCTATTCCCATTTTTCTTATTTAAAAGAAAAACTGTTTCCTTTTCCTGAGATCTCTACCGGTCTTTTGTAAAATTTTCAACAAAAGAAATTCCTTTATGACTGGTCCCTTAAAAAAAACTTTTACAAAAAAAGCTTACCTTACTGCGGATCTTCCGCCCTCGTTCGTCACCATCCCACGGATCGAATCTAAGAGTGACTGGCCTCTACTTACGACTTCTTCGTCGGAGGTCTTTCCGTTCAAGGGAGCCCGAGATTCGTTCTCCCCTTCCTGTACAGGTTTTTCAGTCCCTCTTATGCGATTCGTACCGTGAAGAGGTGGCACCACGTTGGGCGCCAGAAATGTCTCTTAACATATACTGGAAGAATCACGCAGCTAAAGGTAGGCCAAAAAAGAGTTTATTTTACATGCATGGAGACCTGCCACAAAGTACTTGGTATGTCAGCAGTCTAATTTCTGTACACTTTACATGGGTTTTTATACCCTCTTCTACACATACACAGCAGCTGGTTACTAGACAAGGAATTTCAGTCAAGGCTATAAATTCACTCACTGGAGCCTTAGATGGTCAAAAGTCAGACACAAGATAAGTTGGTGCCTACATCAAGGTAACATCTATGCACTCCTCCTTGGTCAGAGGTCAGTCCCAAGATAGGCCTGTGCCTGGACCAAGGTAACATCTGTGCATTCCTTTCTGGTCAGCAAATTCCTTACAATAAAAACAACTAATTTTAGCTTATTTTCTTTGCATGCAATGTAGTTTCACATTTTAACCCTTCCTATACAGGATACAAAGATGTTGAACACAAAGATTCTTACTACACCGAGCAATGTGAGACGCGTCCCCTCATGGGGCTTTAACATGCATTCAAAAGCAAGTGAAGCCACTCTGGCAACTGACTGCAGGTTCAGTACTTGCTGCTTACCAAATAACTGGATAATTTCAACTGTTTTGAAAACAGCTAACTCTTCTATCCTTAAAAGAATATTCAAGAGAAAAAATAATAAAGTAGTAGTCCAGTCCCGGAAAGAAATGCAGCTCTAACAATGTGCTTTTACAAGCACTCACAGCAAGACCAACAAGAAAGGGGTCCAGCCAAATCCCTAGGTACTTCAATGAAGGGACATTTTACCATTAAACATAATTTAATTTATTCTTTCATTCTCTATAACCCATATGATATAATATTTTATCTATTCTTTTAACATATTTTTACTTCTGTTCTTATAACATCCACATTAAATCATGTCCATGTTTATGTTATCCGCTTCTTTTAAATCTTTGAAAAAAATCTTCTTTACATAGTTTTCCGCATAACTTTTTTTTTTTTTTTTTTTTACTGTTTTACATTTCAAAAATACATGTTCCATAGTTTCTTTAAGTTGACAACATAAACCTATTGTATCAATATTTTTTTACATGGCATAATTCCTTTAACTGGTAATTTCATCTGTTACCCATCTCTACAAAACATCTTGACATTCTAATTTCTGATTACACCATTTACTTCTTATTTTTATTGCTTTAATATTTTCATCTGTTCAATTTCCCCATGGTTTTATGTAGTAATGCTGTATTCATGTTCAGTTTTTATTTTCCACTAAATAATTTTTTCTTCATTTATATACTCTTTCTTTTACTCTTCTTTTAGCATACCTCTAAATTTATCATGCATATAGTTTTACAATTTTGCTAGTAGTCTCATCTGTTTCATTTATCCAGTTTAACACTTTGTACAAATTTAATGAAGCGGCATACAGTGGATATAAAAAGTGTACACACCCCTGTTAAAATGCCAGGTTTTTGTGATATAAAAAAATGAGACCACAATAAATCATTTCAAAACTTTACTCCCCTTTTAATATGACCTATAACCTGTACAATTCAAATATTTGTTAGGTGAAAAAATATAAAATAAAAAACGTACAATAGGCCGGTTGCATAAGCGTGCACACCCTTAAACTAATACTTTGTTGAAGCACTTTTTGATTTAATTAAAGCATTCAGTCTTATTTGGTAGGAGTCCGTTAGCATGGCACATCTTGACTTGACAATATTTGCCCACTCTTCCTTGCAAAAGCGCTCCAAATCTGTCAGATTACGAAGGCATCTCTTGTGCACAGCCCTCTTCAGGTCACCCCACAGATTTTCTATTGGATATAGGTCTGGGCTCTGGCTGGGCCATTCCAAAACTTTAATTTTCTTCTGGTGAAGCCATTCTTTTGATGATTTGGATGTATGCTTGGGGTCATTGTCATGTTGAAAGGTAAAGTTCATCTTCAGCTTTCTAGCAGACGCCTGATGCTTTTGGGCCATAAGTGATTGGTATTTGGAACTGTTCATAATTCCCTCCACCTTGACTAAAGCCCCAGTTCCAGCTGAAGAAAAGCAACCCCAAAGCATGATACTGCCACCACCATGCTTCACTGTGGGGATGGTGTTATTTTGGTGATGTGAAGTGTTTTTGCACCACATGTACCTTTTGAAATTGTGACCAAAAAGTTCAACCTTGGTCTCATCGGATCATAACACATTTTCCCACATGCTTTTGTGAGACTTGATGTATTGTTTTGCAAATTTTAGTTGGGCCTAGATTTTTTTCTGTGTAAGAAAAGGCTTCCATCTTGCAACCCTACCCCATAGTCCAGACATATGGAGAATATGGGAGATTGTTGTCACATGTAGTACACAACCAGTACTTGCATGAAATTCCTGCAGCTCCTTCAGTCTTGCTGTAGGTCTCTTGACAGCCTCCCTGACAAGGTTTCGTCTTGTCTTTTCATCAATTTTGGAGGGATGTCCAGTTCTTTAAGTGTGCACACTTATGCAACCAGCTTACTATGTTTTTTTCCCCTAACAAATTTGTTTTTCAATTGAATTGTACAGGTTATAGGTCACATTAAAGGTGGGAAAAGTTTTGAAATGATTTGTTGTGGTCTCATTATTTGTATCACAAAAACCTGGCATTTTAACAGGGGTATGTACACTTTTTTATATCCACTGTATGCAACTGGGTTAATTTAACCCTAAACCTCCTTCCTCTTTATATGTACAACTCCTCTTTTTACTGGGTATAATCTAGAACCCCATAAAATGAAAAAAAAATGTTTGCAACAATTATTTTTTAAATATAGTTGGCAATATAAATACACTTTCCAAGTGTGCTGTTTTTCAAATCAGTCCTGAATTTGTCAAGTAAGCCTTTTTTTCTGAATGCTAACTTATATGTTCTCCAGGAAAGACAGGTTTGTTTTATTTCTTGTATTGTTTTTCCCCCACTGATTTCTACTTATTCCCAAATTTTATACCTAACACAAGACATTTCATTCATTGTAAAACATATACCTCCTCTCTTACTACATCAAACCTTTACTTTAGTCTTTATTTAAATCCATCCCTATCACATCTAGGCACTCATTTGTGCAAATTATTACTTGTTTTATCCATTTTTTTTTGCAATTATTGTACCGCCCTCTATGCATGTTAACAGAACTGGAATTCTTAACCATTCAGGTGTTGTATGCCCTGCCTTCTTCGTGTTTTAATTTATTTCTGATAGCATCACATTCATAACTAATGCAAAGAGTATGCAATTGTATATAACTCATTGGACATCCCTATCTTAAACCGCTCTTCATATGTACCTCTTGGCAAAACAAGACATTTACAAGTATTTTTACTTTATGAATGTCAGCATATAGTAATAATAATTTCCTGACTTTCTTACTTATCATATGCTTTCATTTTTACTCATAAGATTTCATGTCTGATTGTATCATGCCTTAGTCTCCCATCATGATTTTTTTTTCTATTCAAAGTTAAAGAAATTGTGGAGGATACTATCATTAATTCTTGACAACCCTTTCCCTTTATACCATAGTATTTTTGCATAATAATTTAATTTTAGTTTCACATCTCTATTGTATTTTCATAAAGATTTTATAATCATTATTATTCAGTACTACTGGTCTCCTGTTTAACTGTCTTCTTTCATATGAATTTAAATGTTCTACTTCACAATTCTTTATACAGAAAATCTTCATTTAACCATTCATCCAAACTTCTTAAAAATTTTTGGTAATTCCTTAAAGTTTTATACATTTCATACACTATTCCGGTTGGTCCTGCAGCCAAATCTGTATTTGTCCTAATACTTTATTTAGCTTATTTAAAGAAATGTCCTTTTCCGATTCTTTTCTTTTTTTTTCTTTCTTCTTTTCTGTTAACTTTTTTAATTTCCATGTTTTTTTCTTCACTACCTTCCTTTTTCTTTATGCATTTCTTGTAGATATTGTACTTCATTATTAGTAATCTTTTTTCCTGAGTTGTTACTATTTCTCCTTTTACATTTTTTATTTCTCTCATTACACCACTGTCTTCCTTTACTAATGGCAATATATTTACATATGTAACAATTCTTGTAGTTTTTCTTGATTTCTTTCATATAATTTTTTTCGGTTCTTGCATATCGCAACCACATTCCAAATATCTCACAGATTGTACATGCAGTGCTCAGAAACCACATTGAGCAGGTCGCAGATCCTGTGACTACCCAAACTGGTAGTAATGTCTTGTATACAAGTACCGTTGTTTCCTTTTCCCACACTACCATTTGTTGATGTCTCCAAGTATCAGAAAACAAAGCAGTGTAGCTGGTCTGTGGGTCCTTACTAAAATTCAATAAAGTAATGGATAGCTGCATACCCTTCAACCTCTTAGCACAAAAAAACTGAGCAAAGCGTGACAGAACCGGGGGGAAAGTCCCCAAAATAGGGACATATATTAAATATCACCCTGAAACAACAGTACTCACATATAAGAAATCACTTCACTTTTACTGTCTTTATTACTAGCAATTTGGGTAGTTACGTTATCTGCGACCTGTTCATTGTGGTTTTTCAGCACTGCATGTACATCCGTGGGATGTTTGTAACATGTTTGAGCCTCTTTAGTTCAAATACTTTATCATACATCCAGTGTTTTTTTTTTAACTAAAAGGAGGAGACTATGAATGCAGTACTTGATGACTATTTCAGATCATCCGAGCTTGGTGGGACTGTCATAAAGATAGTCAAAGCTACTTTTTTGAACTCTACAACCAGTCTGTAAAGTTTACAAATAATCCAGAAACCACCGCGCTTCCAAACAGAAATGTTATGCAAAAGTAATCTTTTTTTTTTTTTTTAATAGGTTCCCAAAAAGTTAGAGCTCCTGTACAGATTTTGCTGCTCCTCCCTCAACCTTGGTCCCTCTCTGTTAATGTTATGTACAGAGCTGTTTGAGAAACCTGGAGTTCACATCCTGTCTCATGAAAAGTTAAATGTTAAGACCAGGATAGTATCGTCTTTTAAGAAACTGCCAAAAATCAGTGTCAGGCAGCTGTCTAGAATTAAGTGAAAGGCATAGTCATGATTTTCACAACTGGGTTGCCATGTAAAGGGCATGTCAGTATAGCAAGAGTGAGTTGTTCACTATGTGGTTGCGATAATACAGAAGTACCTTTTTTTCTTTGTCCAAGAACTTTTATCATTATGTTCTAAATCTTCCAATGCATTGTTATATGTTCTTATATTTTTCTTTCTGTACTTTTTTCGCATCATATTGTCACTGTAAAGAAGTATGTGTATGATGTATATGTGTGTGTGTGTAATATATATAAATATATATAAATATATATATATATATATATATATATATATATATAGGTGTGTATGTATATACATATATATATATATATATATATATAGGTGTGTATGTATATACATAGATATATATATATAGGTGTGTATGTATATACATATATATATATATATATACATATATATATATATATATATATATATATATATATATATAGTGTGTATGTATATACATATATATATATATATATATATATATATATATATAGGTGTGTATGTATATACATATATATATATATATATATATATATATAGGTGTGTATGTATATACATATATATATATTTTTTTCCCCTTAAAGATCATCCACCATTCAGACCAATTTTTATCAGATGTTCACATAAATAATACAGTTATGGAAATATGGTACTAATCTCTTTCCTTCATTCCATGCTTTCTCATTTATCTTTTTTATTCAATGGTCTTAGTTTTATATTTTCCTTGTTTTCCTTTATCTCTAGCCATATAGCAAGATGATCAGAGAATCCTGTTTTCAACTACCTCCCTTCTCCTGTAACTAAACCTTCTGATAATATAAAACAATCTGTTTTATACATACTCTTTTTGTAACTCCATGATTTTTTCCCAAAGTTTTAACTTGCGACATGTTGTACCTTTTAACATCTTTCTTATAATTTCCTTTCTTTTTATGCTTGCTTCTTAAATGACGATTAAAGTCTCCTGCTGTTATCACTGTATAGTCTAAAGTCTGATGAAATAAGCCTTTCCTTTCTTTACAGTTAGTATAAGCACATAACGAGTACATGAAAGTATAACCTTATTTCTATTTTAAGTCTACAGTGGTTAATCTTCTCATTTTTGCTAAAGTTACATCTAATATCTTTATTGTATTTGTGCAGAATACGGCTATTCCGGAACATCTCTCATTTCCCAAATTCCAAATTATCTTTCCTCCTCTCGGTAATATTTCTTCATTTGTTAATCTCGTGTCTTCTAATATACTTACATCTACATCACGTATGTTACACCACTCCAAAATCCCTATTTTTCTTACTATATTCTCAATACTATTCACATTCATAGAACATGCTCTAAAGTTTTCATTTTCCCTTTTCCTTAGATTCATGGTTCCATAAGTTCATAACCAATTACTAGACTAGCTTTCTTAATAGGGCATTCTAAACCTCGCCAGTTTAGGTGAGAATCAAAATACTGTACTTTGTGTCTGTGAGTCAAACACTCTAAACCATTATACCAGCCCTCACTTACTGGCTATATATATAATGTTAAGTTGTCAGTCTCGCCTTCATTCTTGCTGGATGGGTTCGGAGACTATCCTCGGCTCCAACTTGGCCACTTACTAAAGCTCGAGAGCTTATTTTACTGGCTCAAAGCAACCATATATCCCATGATGCTAGGCGATAACTCTCCAGATCTCATTTGCCGCTTTCGCTTGCGAGGTGTGTTTTTTTACCGGCTCCTGGTAAGTCTTTATATATATATTTATATATATATATATATATAGTGTTTAGTCACCCTTTTGAGTTAATTTTTCACCTAGTTGTTTCTTTTCAATAGTTAGCAACTACCTTTAACTCTAGTACTGTTTTATACCTTCCCTTTTAATACCTTATATCCCTCCCCCTCCACTCTTAGGTTAGGCCTTAAGCCTGCCCCTTTCCTAATTTTTTTTTTAGGGATCCCGTGGAGTGTTTGGGTGTGTCAGTATCCCTATTAACATTTTTATTGTTAATTTATAGTTTTTTGAGAGTGTGTGTGTGTTTCTCTCTTACCTTTGTGAACCCTCGACACTGTTATGTCGAAAGAACCAAAGGAAACTAAGGTCTCAGGCTTTAAGAACTGTGACTCGTGCTGTCAGAAAATGTCTCTGACAGACTGTCACACTTCTTGTGTTTACTGCCTGGGACCCCTGCACCTGCAGGACTCTTGTTCAGTATGTCATGCATTCAGTCCAAGAGTCCTGCAGGAGCGCAGGAACAAACTTATACTGAGGGGGTCCGCAGAACCAGGGTAGCAGGGAGCCTCTCTCTGACAAACCCTTCCAGCATCCCTGAGATGTTGCCCGATTGTCCACCTTCGGAGGCAGTCGGGGGAAGATTGTCGCTGTACCCAATAGCCTGGCTTTCCCTTACTCAAGACAAATGGGTACAGTCGATCATATCCGAGGGTTACAAAATTCCCTTTATCCAAACCCCAATTCAGCAAAAGGGAACCCTTCCAGACGTTCCACCCGGTCTAAGGGAACTAGCAGTATCAGAAATATCAAAACTGCTAGCTAAAAGAGCTATCCAGCCAGTCCCAGCAGACCAACTAGGATCCGGAATCTACTCAAGGTTCTTTTTGGTACCGAAAAAGACAGGAGACTGGAGACCAATATTAGATCTCTGCAAACTGAACAAGTTTGTAAAGAGAACAAGATTCCGGATGGTCACGCTACAGTCCATTCTGCCCTTTCTGGGCAAGGACAACTGGATGTGCTCCGTGGACCTTCAGGATGAGTACTATTACATCAAAATTCACAGGCGCTCCAGAAGGTTTCTCCGCTTTCGGCTGGGGACCAGTCACTACCAATTCAGAGCCCTGCCCTTTGGTCTCACTACAGCCCCCAGAGTGTTCACCAAATGTATGGCAGCGGTTACGGCTCATCTGAGACTGCAAGGATTCCAGGTGTTTCCAGATCTAGATGACTGGCTCCTCACTGCCACCACCAGGCATCAACTTCTCCAAGCCAGAGCTTACACCATTCACATTTGCAGAGGGCTAGGAATCTCTATAAATTTCGAAAAGTCTGCCTTGTCGCCTTGTCAGTCTATTACCTTTATAGGCGCCAACTTGAACACCTTACAACTTTCAGCAAAATTAACAGATCAAAGGGTCTTAGATATTCAAAACCATGTCCATGTTCTTCTTCAGAGCGGCAAAATTCAGGCCAGGTATGTCCTGAAAGTATTGGGTCTTATGGCGGCCGCCATAACACTTCTTCCCCTTGCATGTTTTTACATGCGTCTTCTACAGTGGATGCTGTTCGCCCAATGGTCTTTTCATCAACTCCCCATGCACCACAAGATCATGATAACTCAAACTTGCAAAAGTCATCTGTCCTGGTGGATATTGTCCCCTCAAGTCCATCAGGGCAGACCCTTTGTTCCTCCTCCCCCGGTCGCCATGGTGACATCGGACGCTTCCCTGATTGGGTAGGGGGGACATTTTCAGGGCAGGATGGTCCATGGCACTTGGCAACCTTTCGAGCGCCACCTGCACATAAATGTCCTAGAGATGAGAGCAGTGCTTTTAACGTTGCAAGCCCTCCACGACTCTCTTCCCCTAGGAACTATTGCAATCCAAACGGACAATATGTCCGTAGTGTGGTATATCAACAAGCAAGGCGGAACCAAGTCCTATCCTCTGTGTCGAGAGGCACTCAGACTTTGGCAATGGGCGATCTCCTCTCAGCGGTTTCTGATAGCAACGTATATCCCCGGGAAGTCCAACATCATAGCGGACAGGTTGAGCAGAGCTATACTCATGCCACACGAGTGGTCTCTCAAACAATCGGTAGCGGAAGAGATTTTTCAGAAGTGGGGCCTTCCTTGCTGCGATCTTTTTGCTACACCCCAAAACAGCAAATGCCCCGACTTCTTCACCCTCTTCCCCCTTCCAGGCCATCCCCTCAGAGACGCTCTAGTCCAAGATTGGCCTCTGGGACTTCTCTATGCCTTTCCACCCTTTCCTCTAATCCTACAAGTAATTCAGAAAGCAACCGCCTTGAGAGCCAAGTTGATTCTCATTGCCCCTTATTGGCCTCGACAGATATGGTTTCCGTTCCTACATCATTATCTTTTGGCACAGCCTTGGCATCTGGACCCAGCTCCAGATCTGTTGACCCATCAGTCAGGGCAGCTGCACCAATCCCTACATTCTCTCAACCTCACTGCTTGGTTGCTCCACTTCCGTCCTTAGCCAGGCTTCCTATGATTTCTAATCCCATCCGGGATATCATAGTACTTCCCTTAAATCTTCCACCAGAAGGAATTACACTAGTAAATGGAAACGTTTCTCCTTCTGGGCAAAGGCAAGGAATATAGATCCCTTTACTGCCCCAATTCATTCGGTCTTAGACTTCCTAGCCGAAATTTTTCATTCAGGGTCTTTTGCATCTACAGTAAAGGTTCAGTTGGCAGCCATATTGAATTTTCATACAGGCTTATCGGACCACAACATCATGTCCAATAAGCTTTGCAAAGCCTTCCTTAAAGGTGTATATTTACTTAAGCCTTCGATCAAAGACCCTCCACCTCAGTGGGATCTTAATTTAGTCTTAACATCCTTGATTCTCCCCCCCTTTGAACCGGCGGTCTCCTGTTCATTGAAATTTCTTTCCTAGAAGACACTCTTCCTAGTCGCCATTACTTCTGCTAGGAGAGTATCAGAGCTTCACGCCCTCTGCATTCGTCCTCCCTACTTAATCTTCCATAAAGACAGAGTTTCTCTAAGGACTAATTCATCCTTCTTACCCAAGGTGGCTTCGCAGACAAATTTAAATCAATCAATTGATCTCCCAGTTTTTTTCCCAAACTATACTAATAGTGCGGAGCAAAAGCTACATTATCTAGATGTTCACCGCCAGCTCCTATACTATTTGGATAGAACCAAACAATAAGGAAGTCTGATCAACTGTTTTTATCGTACGCAGAAAATAAGAAAGGCCTTCCTGTTTCAAAGGTAACCCTATCGAGGTGGCCGTCTTCTGTGATTACATCTATTTATCAACTCAGAGGCAGGGAATTAACTTCTAAGCCAAAAGCCCATTCAACTAGAGCACTAGCTACATCTACAGCTTTTCAAGCTAGACTACCAATAGACACTATCTGTGCGGCAGCCACATGGGCCTGTCCTCATACCTTTGTTTCGCATTACAAATTGGACATGGCCTCCAGGGACAGAGCAACATTTGGTTCCACCATTCTTAAAAGTCTGTTCAATGAGCCACCCAGGATGAAGGTGCTAGGGACGCGGTCCCATCCAGCAAGAATGAAGGCGAGATTGACAACTTAACATTGAGAAGTTATGTACCTACCATAACGTTCCATGTTAGTTGTCTTCTCTCGCCTTCTTTCTTGCATCCCACCCACCATCCCCCTAGCCTGGACAGACAGAGAAGATCTTCCCTTCCTTGAAGGGTCCCTTGTTCACCATATATATCCCTTGTTCACCATCTAGGTGTCCTAGGATATATATAGTGTAGATAATTATCTTTGGGGGTTTTTATCCCTCTTCCTCCTCCTTCCAGTTGGAGGATTTTGTTTTATTGGCCTATGCTAGGTTTTTCAGCTTCCAAACGAGATCTGGGGAGTTATCGCCTAGCATCATGGGATATAGGGTTGCCTCGAGCCGGTAAAATAAGCTCTCAAGCTTTAGTAAGTGGCCGTGTCGGAGCCGAGGATTGGCTCAGAACCCATCCAGCAAGAAAGAAGGTGAGAGAAGACAACTAACATGGAACGTTATGGTAGGTACATAACTTCTCATTTTCATCCATATCCTTTCATTTTTCTTTGTATGTATTCCTTTAGATTTTCTTTGTCTTTTTAACTTTTTACCAATAGATTTTTTTATTTTACCACCTTCCATTTTATGTCTTATTTTAGAATTCTCTGTGTCTTCTTTATTTTTCTCATCTAATTTTTCTTCTGTTTCTACCATTTCTAAAATTTCTCTTGTTCATTTTCTTCTCTTTCCTTACTCTTTTCATTTTTGCAATCCATCCGTAAATGTCCAATTTTGTTGCATTTATAACATTTCAGTTCACATTTTGTGCATCATGCCCCATTTTCCCACAAATTCGACACTTTCTTTTATCCCAGTTGCTTATCCAGTATCCTTTTCCTCACAAAAACATGTTTTGGGTTGTCCTAAGTATTTTACGACACCCATACCCCTCCCCACACACACACACATTTATCATTCTTGGTATATGTATAATTTTTTCCCTTTCTATTTTAACACAATATTGCAGTCTCGTCCATCAGTCAATAAATCCCTTTTGTCAAATGTTTGCAGTGCCCACTACTTTACATAGTTTTCAGATGTCCTTTCAAAGTCTGTTTCTACCTCTGTTCAAAATTGTACACAAATTTTCTTTTTTGCTCTTTAATTGCTTTCATGACATGGATTCTATGGGTTACAATCTCTCTCTTTCTTTTATATTCTCCAAGAAAAATTTCCATTGAAAAAGCCTTTAAGTATAATGTCACAAAATGTCTCTTTGTTAATAAGGAATAAATGCTATTACCACATGTGCGTTTACACCCAAAGGAGCTATTGATTGACTCATACATCATGCCTGTCAATTTCTTTGTCTTCTTTACCTTTGAATCCTTTCTACTTTCTTCTGCCTTTTTTCTGCTAATCCCCTCTTGTCTTCTTTTACTTTCTCTGCATATGTTTTCTTTTCCATCTTACTACTATTCTTCAGGATTGTCTCTGCATTCTCTCTTCTTGTATTTTCTTCATAATGTCCCCCCCCCCCGAAAATGTTTCCTTTATTTCCTGGCTCACTCTGCATCGTCATTTCTTTAAGTAAATCATCGCGCAATCTTGATTGGTGGGTTGTATACATCCATCGTTAGCAGACTCCTCTTCATCAAACAAATTTGTTTGAAACATCTCCTCGGAATCCTGCACACATTCTCACATCTCTGTTTGCTTTTGGTCCATTTCTGTCACAACTCCATTATCTCCTTCTCTGTCCGTCTGCCTCACATTTTCTCCAGGCCACCTCTGCACCTGAAATGTAAACAGGAGGCGCTAGTGCAAAATGGGTCTCTCGTACAACAACAGCAGCAAATAGGTGGCATTTCCCAGTGCCATGGCGAAATTTCCCCTAATATTAGAAATTCCACCTCCTGACACTCCTGAAAAGAGGCCACTGACCTAGTAAAACTATTTCAGTCAACAAAGGTCTAATAAAAAAATCAAAATATAATGTACAGAGCTTCCTTTTACCTTGCAATAGTCCATTGCCTTGGCTTACAAAGTATTTTGATTAGACATAATGACAGCATTCATATCTGAAGTTTGATTAGTGATGTTTACATACGTTATAACTGGGTTAATCTAGTTATGTGTATATTTCCTAAAGTCTAGGATTTGCTGTTGGAAATGCTTTTTAAAATCCATTTAGTTTTGCTTGTATGCACTAAAATATAGGTAACATGAGTAGCTGACCATGTTTTTTTTTGTTTAATAACTATATTTTTTTAACAGTAAAGGTTCAGTATTTACTTTCATTTTTATATTGGTTCATCTACAGTAAGTAATTACTAATACTTATACTCCTGATTGTTTGTGTGACAAACTGTTTAGTAGGATTCATCACTCTTCGAGCTAAACCAGTATTTCCGAACAATAATCGATCTGGCATTGTTCCATAACAAAATGGTGTTCTTATTTCTTTCAATTTGCTTTAATCCATCATTGCTAAACTTCCCAGAGTGATTTGTACCATCATCACAATCCTTCTTGTTAAATTTGAGAAAGGCCATATTAGCTATATAGCAGTTTAAATGATTAATTTAATGCCCACAGCTTTTGCTTACCTCACCCTATGCCTTTGCAGTGTCAACCTTATTATATTGTTTTTTTTTTTTTTGAATTTCTGCTTGGTTGCCTGAAAAGGATCTTTGACGGTAGGATAATACCTTAAAGTGATTGCAAGTAATGTGCTCCAGAAAAAGTCGCATTTGTTTTGTTTTTTATATTGTCTGTAATAAAGAAGAGGCCCTATAATGTGTGTTAAATCAGAATAAACACTTTTCTGCCCACAGAGTAGGTAAAGGAAAACTAGGTCTATATTGAATTATATTCTGTGAACTTAAAATCAGTAGTGTTACCACTAACAACAGAAATTTGTTAGTAAACCTAAAAAGAAGCCTATTGCATGATTGGTCAAGTACTTCCCGTTCATACTGGTACTGGATGCCAGTGTAAAGAGTGTTCTTGCTTATAATACCTTTAGTATAATATTTTTTTAAGTAATGTATGGAATCACTTTCAGCAGTTTAACAGTGTATCTTGAAAATATACTGTTATCCTCTATCTAACATGTTTTAATAATACAGTTCTTGCCAGTAGGTTAGTTATGTTGCACATTTTTGTTGATCCAGTAAATAGTAGGAATATTGCTGTCTTTTACAGTCCTATACATCCACTGTTTTTCTGTTAGTCTTTTTAAATAACTTTAGTAAACATGACAGCCTTTTTTAAAAGTGACCTAGGTTCAAATAGAGTAAAAGAGAAGAAAGCAAACTGCAACATTTCCATTATTAATCTCATGCAGTATACATATGTTATCTTTTTTTTTAAATTATGTATTCACTCCAACGTCACATAGATTGCTTAATTTATGCCTTCCCTTAAAATGTACTCCTCCTCCTGCCTTCCCTTAAAATTTACTGCTCCCCCTGAACATTATTTTTAATGTATTGTTCCCAGGAGTTCTGTTTGTTTCTGTGTAATTCACTCCTTCCCTTTTTCTGAAGATCCCACTTTCAGTTCTTTATCACCTTTACAATATTCAGTACTTCAGTTGTGGTTGATTTAGATTTTGATTTCCGTTTTCTAGCAATTTCTTTGGTAGCCAGTAGCATTAGACTTTGTAAAGCGTTGCTCTGTTGAGTTAAATCTGATCCTTTTTATCTCTGTTCAAATAATTTCTTTAGTTAAAATAATTTGCTTTCATCTATGTTTCTGACAGTGTACTGTATAGAGATTTTAAAAATCTGCCAATTTGTTAAATTCCCAAAAAGCATGTTCCCAGTTACTTCTGTTCTTTTCCCATGACACCAGCAGCATTTGCTGTCTACCAGAGTATAAATTTATTTTATATTTTTATTTAACATTTGATGTTATGTGATCCTATCTCGCCTACATTCTGACTGATGGGTTCGGAGCCGATCCCTCGGCTCCGACTCGGCACGCTTATGCCAAAGAGCGAAGTCTCTTATTGGCTGAGATTACTATATCCCAGGATGCACCACTACCAGTCCCCCAGATCTCGTTTGCCGCTAACTAGCGAAGACGTGGTCTCGAGCTGGCTGAGCTAAGTAGTGGGTTTTTTCACTAACTTTCTGTCAGGAATTTGCTAATTTCTAAACAAAAAGCTGTTTTAACGGCTACTCTGTTGTTGTGTGTGTGTTTGACAATTTTTCTGTGGAAAATTTGTGTGTGATTGGTACTTGTTCTGGTTACAGGCTCCCTCGGTCTATAGGGCATTCCTACTGGTTAATTCCCTTTTAAAACAACCTTAGGGTTTGTTTATTCTTTGTTTCCTTATACGGTGGTTGACTGTTGTTCAGTTTGGTTTTGTGTGAACGGCAAGTTAATCTTGACTCAAAATAAGTTTGTCTGTGAGAAAGTACTTATTTTTTGCTTATAATGTCTCAAGCACCTAGGCCTTCGGGCTTCAAAAAGTGCACTAAATGTAACTTTAAGATGTCTATCACAGATGACCACTCTCTGTGTGTATATTGTTTGGGCGCCAAACATTTGCAGGAGTCCTGCAGCGTGTGTCACGCTTTTTCCTCGAGGGTCCTTCAAGAGAGGAAAAATAAGCTTATATTAAAAGGCCTTATAAAACCCTCTTTTGAAGAAGCTTTAGCATCCTCTCCTTCTCCTGCTAAAAAGAAAAGGGCGTCGGCTCCGACCAGTCCGTCGGATCCGACCGCCAAAAGACATAGGCAGACTTCTCCTTCGGCTCCAAGGACTTCGGAGCCGAGGGCGGAACGGTCTGCCTCGATGCCACCAGTCTCGACTCCTCTGGCTTCGGAGCCGATGGCTGGGGCATCGAGAGGCGGGTCACCTTCGTCGGCTCCACTGGTCTCGGAGCCGATGAAGGTTGTCCGCTCAGACACTTCCTCCTCGGCACCGATGGAAACTAGTTTGGGTATTCCTTCGGCGCCGATAGTCATCGAGTCGCCTCGGAGCCGGTCCCCTAGCCCCTTGGGGCCGTTGGAGAGGCCATCTCGAACCCGTTCAGTATCCTCTAGGTCATCGAGGATGTCAGATTCGGACATAGACAGGGTGCTCCAAAGACTGTTCCAGTCCCCAGTCTTTCAAAAATTTGTTTCGGCTCCGACCCAGTTGGCTTCGGAGCCGACAGCCCATGCCCATGTCATTGCCATTCCTCCACCGACCGCTTTGGCTCTGTCGGAGCAGGTGCTGTTGGAGCCGGTGGAGGTCTTAGGGTCGGCTCTGACCCTTACTCCAACCCCGGCCTTCGGGTCCGAGTTTGGCACACGGACTTCTTCGGCTGGACCCGGGGGTGACGTTTCGGGACCTATGCTGTCGGTTCCGAGCCTCCCTCTCGGTGCTTCGGCTGTGGGACTTCCGTCTGCTATCATGGCTCCGGGGACCGGACACTCCCAGGATTCTGGGGGTCCGTCTTTCAGAGCTATGAGGAGTGCCTTGGCCAAGTCTTCTTCGGCCATCTCTCCGGCTTTACCGGCACCTTCCCTGGGCGTGGAGACTGGGTCTTTGGCAGTTCCCTGTCCTAGGCAGCGGAGCCCTGGGCCTGAGGTTACCCCCACTGGGGTTCCCTCCTCCTGAGGGTTCTTCGGAGTTGTCTTCAGAGGAGCCCCCAAGGAAGAGATCGTGCAAGAGGAAGCACGTGGACTCCCCCGAGTCTCTTACATTGGACACTGATCTTGATGATGCAGAGGGGTCCCCAAAGTCGTCCTCGGATGATGTCTCATTTGCAGACATTTTAGAGATCCTCAAACAACGAGGCAGCTGGATATCCAAACCACCCTCTGCTGATGAGTCAGTGCTTCTCAAGGCCTTTGGGGCTCAGCCCTCCGCCTCCTGGGTGTCTCCGCCCTTCGACGAGCTCCTGGATTTGGTTTGTCGGAGGGCGTGGGAACATCCAGATACCATGGAACCAGTGCCTTCTCGTCCTAACAAATTTTTGTCTGCCCCACCCGAGAAGGAGTTCCTGACTAAAGGCGTGGCTGTAGATGCCATGGTGGTGGCATCTGCTACACAACAGGACGTGGCAGAGGCTTCAACGTCTGTCCATCCTCCTAATAAGGAGTCTAGGAGCATGGACCGGTACGGGAAGCGCACCCTGACTTCAGCGGCCTTTACTTTAAGGTCCCTGAATTATTTGGCACATTTTACCAGGCTACAGAGGGATCTGGTCAAGGAGCTGTCAGATTCCCTCTCGGGTAACCTACCTGAGCAGCTAGCCCAGTCAGTTAGCTCTCAGTTGGCTATCCTTACTTCAATTTCTAACTCGTCCATGAGGCTCATTTCATATGCGGCCGAAGGGGCGGGTAGAGCGGCAGGCACAGGCGTGGCTCTACGGAGACAAGCCTGGCTCCGTTTGTGTCATTTTGCGGAGGCCTTCAAGTCTTCCTTCGCCGACGCTCCCTTTGATGGGTCCTCTTTGTTTGGACCTAAGGTTAAAGACACTCTTACCCTAAAGACACTCTTACCCGCTGTGAGCAAGAGGGAAAAACTTTATCTGCCGTAGGTGCACGTTATTCCACTCCCTTTCGGCCTTATCCCAAGGCTAAAGGAGGAGGGAAGATGTGGTTCCGCAAATCACGTAAGTTTTTTCCTCAACAGCAGGAAGATTCCCCTTCCAGAGGCAGAGGACGGGGAAATTTTTCTGGGAGACGCCGTCCCAGGGGCGGCAGAGGGCCCCGCAATTCTGGAGACCGCGAGTCCTTTCGTGGCTCTTCAGCCTCCCACACTTCATGAGGGATTGCCCGGCTGTGCTGCTCGAGCCAGTCGGGTGCCGTTTGCCAAGCACCTAAAAGCCTGGGAATCTATCACTCAGGACAGATGGGTGCTTCGGATTATTGCCGGAGGTTACACCATTCCCTTCACACACTCACCCCCACTGTCCAAAAGATCCCGGACCCACCACCCAGTCAAAGGGAAATTGCAGCCGCAGAAGCGCCAAAGCTGCTAGAAAAGGAGTCATCCAACCGGTCCCCACAGACCAGATCGGATCTGAAATTACTCAAGGTTCTTTTAGTGCCAAAAGACAGGGGACCTGAGACCAATATTGGATCTCAGCAGACTAAACCAATCCGTCACGAAATCCAAATTCGAATGGTCACATTACAATCCATTCTCCCATTGTTGGAGAAGGATGTTTGGATGTGCTCCATAGATCTCAAGGACGCCTATTATCACATACCGATACATCGGGCGTCCAGGAAGTATCTGCGCTTCAGCCTGGGAGACAGTCATTTCCAATTTTGTGCACTGCCCTTTGGTCTCACCACAGCCCCCAGGGTGTTCACCAAGTGTTTGGCAGTAGTGACTGCTCACCTGAGGAGTCTTGGATTCCAAGTGTTTCCCTATCTGGACGACTGGCTCCTGACTGCCACCACCAGGCATCTACTAATGGACAACCTCAAAGCCACCATTTCCTGGGTGCTACCCTGGGAATTACATTCAATTGGTCAAAGTCTGTCTTGCTGCCCTCTCAGCGCATAAGGTTCATAGGAACAGAGATAGACTCAAAATTGATGCGCGTCTTTCTTCCTACCAAAAGGATTCAAACTTTACAAGGTCAAGTTCAAGCCCTGCTTTCAAGATCCAAAGCCCCAGCCAGGATGGTCCTGCAACTTTTAGGTTCGATGTCTGCCACGGTTCTCCTAGTTCCTCTGGCAAGATTGCACATGAGGATTCTTCAGTGGCTGTTATCGACTCAATGGTCCTTTCAGAATCTCCCCCTCAATCACCCCATTATGATTACAAAAACGTGCAAACGGGACCTCCGCTGGTGGCTTCAGCCGTCCAATCTGAATCAGGGAAGATTGTTATCCCCCCTCCGGTGGCCACCCTGACGACGGATGCCTCCCAGACAGGGTGGGGGGGCATTGTCTGGGCAGGTTAGTTCAGGGTTCCTGGCTTCCAGACGAAACCTTTCTCCACATCAATGTATTGGAGATGAGGGCTGTACTTCTGTCCCTACAGGCCCTCCACAAGTTTCTCCCTCAAGGCATTATCGCTGTCCACACAGACAACATGTCGGTGGTCTGGTATCTAAACAAACAAGGAGGGACCAGATCTTACCCCCTTTGCAGAGAGGCCATGAGGGTGTGGGAATGGGCTGTAGCTACCAACCGCTTCTTGGTAGCGACCCACATTCCAGGGAAATCCAATATATTGGCAGACAGATTAAGCAGGACAATTCTCTCTCCTCACGAGTGGTCCCTGAACGAAACAGTAGCAGCTCAGGTTTTCAGAAGATGGGGGACGCTGTGCTGCGACCTGTTTGCAACACCACAAAACACAAAGTGCAAAAGATTCTTCTCCTTGACTCCACATCAGGGGGAGGCAGCTATGGATGCTCTAGCACAACCTTGGCCAACATGGCTACTTTATGCATTTCCTCCGGTTCCACTTCTCCCCAAAGTCATTCAGAAAGCTTCTCAATTGGGGTCCACAATGATACTAATTGCTCCGCACTGGCCTCGTCAGGTATGGTTTCCTACCTGAAGAAACATGCGGTGGACGATCCTTGGGTTTTGGATCTAACTCCGGATCTGCTAATTCATCAGTCGGGACGACAACACCAGTCCCTTCGCACTTTGAAGTTGACAGCTTGGCTCCTCCACTTCCGACTTTAGTCAGAAATCACACCTTAGACCCGGAAGTTATTCACATTTTATCTTCGGCCCACAAACCCACCACTAAGAAATTGTACCTCAGTAAGTGGAAGAGGTTTGCTATCTGGGCTCAACTCGGGTTTAGACCCTATCACTGCCCCGATTCCAGAGGTTTTGAAATTTTTAACATCCTTGTTTAATCAAGGATCTTCAGTCTCTACTATTAAAGTCCAACTGGCAGCTATCTCTAAATTTCACGAATCCATGGATCCACCGTTGATGAGCAGCAGATTATGCAAAACTTTCATTAAAGGTGCGGGGCTGTTAAGACCCCCAGTTTTTCATCCTGTGCCTCCGTGGGATCTTGATTTGGTGCTTCGTGCCTTAACATCTTCCCCTTTCGAACCGGCTGCTACATGTGAGTTAAAATATCTGTCTTGGAAAACTGCCTTCTTAGTTGCAATTACCTCTGCAAGAAGAGTTTCAGAGCTTCAAGCCCTATCTATCAAACCACTGTACTTGATTTTTCACAAGGATAGAGTATCACTTAGGCCTAACCCATCTTTTGTCCCAAAGGTTTGTTCTAATCTGTCTCCAACAATCTCTAGAGCTACCAGTTTTCTTTCCAAAATTCTCCAACGAAGCGGAGTACACTCTCCATAAATTGGATGTTCACAGGCAATTGCGCTTCTATCTAGACAGGACTCAGCAAATTCAGAATCAGACCAGTTGTTTGTGTCCTTTTCAGACAATAAATTGGGTAAAACCATCACAAAAGCTACTATCTCCAAATGGATTAGAGATTGTATAACTCAGGCTTATTCCTCTTCAAATAAGCAACTTACAACATCTATCAAAGCTCACTCTACCAGAGCTATGGCTACTTCTATCGCCTTTAATTCCAAGCTCGCTATTTCTGAGATTTGTGCTGCTACTTGGTCCAACCCGCACACTTTCATTTCCCACTATAAATTGGATGTGGCATCTAAAGGGCGAGCATCATTTGGTTCCACGGTACTCAGGAGTGTTTTCAAGTGAGCCACCCAGGATTCAGGTGCTAGGGACGCTGTCCCATCAGTCAGAATGTAGGCGAGATAGGATCACATAACATCTTTTAGTTATGTACTCACCATAACTTCAGATGTTTGGGATCCATCTCGCCTACATTCCTAATACCCACCCTCCTTCCCCTGCCTTGGAGATCAGAAGAGATTGAACGGTTTTGAGTTCTACTGTTTTATCTTGTTTCATCTGACGATGTTATATAAGCAGTGCGTGCATGTGTGCATGTATGCGGACAAACTAGATCTGGGGGACTGGTAGTGGTGCATCCTGGGATATAGTAAGCTCAGCCAATAAGAGACTTCGCTCTTTGGCATAAGCGTGCCGAGTCGGAGCCGAGGGATCGGCTCCGAACCCATCAGTCAGAATGTAGGCGAGATGGATCCCAAACATCTGAAGTTATGGTGAGTACATAACTAAAAGTTTACTGGGAAAGTCTGACTTGAATCAAAGCCAATTTTCAGCGGAGGCCTTGGAGAAATGGGAAACTGGAGCACCCGGAGGAAACCCAAATGAATGCAGGGACATGCAGACTCCCCACAGAAGGCACCCCAGCCGAGAATCGAACTGGAGAATCTCTTGCTGTCAGGCAACAACACTACCACTGTGCCTTCCTAGAAATATCTGAAATATTTTTGGGGTATAAAAATACCTATGCAAACACTTCTATGTAAAAGTCCTAAACCTTCTGGACTTTGTTGTATACTTCGGAGTTGTGCAGGTGTCATCCCACTATTCCTTTTTAAATGCCTTTCTAATCACGCTCTCTTTTATTATCTCTTCTGATTCGTTCTTACGGTTGTCATGCAGTGTTGTACACCTTACTAAATATCCCTACTTGCCATCTGCTTCTGTTCTAGGCTCCACTGAAAACTTAGCCAAAGCTGGTCTTTCACTTGGCTTTCCATCACTTTCTCTTTGCTGGACTCTGCTGTCGATCCCTGGACTCTGCTGTCAATCCCTGTTAGGGTCTACCCTGCAGTCCAAACTTCTGCTTGGCCTCCTCTAGTTCCATTACCTTTCTTTCTCTAGTTGATCCCAATATATTGATTCCCTTGCTAGTATTTGTTGCAAATTCCAGCCCCTCTTGCCTGTTTTCTATACCCTAGTTGCAGTGACCCCATGGGTATAGTCTTTCTTTTCCACTGCTATGTTGGCATGTTTTTTTAGAAAATCAGCAGAACAGCAATATCTGGAAACACAACTGGAAACGTCAATGAGTGAACTGTATAAAACAGCACAAAATACTTGAATTAATTTAATAAACGGAATAAGCGCGTTTACAGTAAAATTCCAAAGCTGCTTCATCAGATAAAATGATCAGTACATGCTCACTTAATATAGATACTCGTATCCAATCACAGACATTGACTTAGACACCCCCCCCCAATAAAGAATCAGTGCTACATAAAGCAATACATACAATGCAACTAAAAACAAACTAAAACATAAAAATGCATAGTCGATGCACAAAATACATTAATTTAAAAAGTCTTCTATCTTTAAGAGTAGGTGGGACAAAGCTATTCAAGCCCTTCCCTCTATGTGACTGTAGCCTAAGAATCCATTGAGACTCCATTCTTTCCGTAAAATTACGGATATCTCCTAGTCTCGGCGTTGCATGCACCCTATCAATCACCCTAAACATAAAAGAATGGTGTTCCCCTGTTGACTTGTTGACTTAACATGTTTCGCTAATGCATTTTTCTCATATCCAATCCTAATAAAATAAATATGCTCCCTAATTCTTTTCTTCATTCTGCGATTGCACTTACCTACATAAAATGAAAAACGTTCAACGCAGTGTGCTAAATATATCACATCTCTAGTGCTGCAATCCGCCTGTGAAAATAAAATCTACGTCCATCATTAGGATTGACAGATACATTGTGAATCTCCACATGAAATAGTGCCTAAAGTACTAAAATCCCTTGTAACTTGTTTACTACGGTCTGGATAACACAGCATCTGCTTCAAGCTTCTCCTATTTTTATATCTAAACTTAGGTTTATCACCAACTACCTCTTTGACTTTCTTATCGGTCAAAAGTATGGGCCAATACTTCTTAATGATCTCAGTAATGGTTCTCATATCACTGTTAAACTGTATTGATACTGCCAGAGAAATTGGTGGTAACCCTCTAACTCCAGAGACTTGGGCAGCTGAGCCAAAATATGGTTGGGCTCTGCTATCTCTCAATTCAGCACCAGCATGAACCCCTAGTTCATCTTCCCTTTTACTATACCCTCTATTCCTAAATTGCCTTTTCAGATTACCTAACTTTTTTTTAAAAAAAATATGGTCATCATCATTCAGACGGGACATTCTCATCTCTTGACCTTTAACTATATTATGAAAGATGTGCGGTGGATGCATGCTGGTGCGATGTAAAAATGTGTTCCTATAGCAGTCTTTCCTATATAGGCATGTGCTGGGCAAAACTGTCTTTTGCTTTTTTAGAATACTTTCTGCTACATCGTCTGGAAATTTCTTCCCTGGGCCTCTGCTGAAAATGAAGGGACTTTCCCAGTAAACAAATGTTAAATAAATGCGAATCATTAAATTACAAAAATATTTTTTTGTGTGGTAGTAGTTGTTCTTAAGGACCTGTATACAAAGTCCTGACTATCATTATTTCATGAATTCTCCCTTCCCAATTTTCATTGCTTCCCAGTTGCATGAGTTGTGCATCAGCCTTCACTGAATAGCTATAAGTAGCCTTTCAAATCCAATAATCCTAAACACCATATTCTATGGGGCAAATCAATGGATCCCACTTAGTTCTGGCCCTTTTCACCTCCCAAGTAAATTTCTTCAAATCTTTATCACTCATCCACAACTTCTCTGGTTTATAAAAATTCACCTGACCTGCATATAAAAAAAAAACTGAGCGACTAAAAACATCTTAAGTGCTTGTATCTCATGCTTAACCACATTCAAGAGCTCTGGGCTTCTCGATTTTTGTATTATACTTTGTTTGTCTCTCTTCTCATATCCTTGGCTGCCAGAAAGAATAATATTTAATCTGTACAATTAAATACTTGCTCCTCTTTAATTACTATTACTATGTGTGTGTGTGTGTGTGTGTGTGTGTATATATATATATATATATATATATATATATATATATATATGTGTATGTGTATCTATATGTATATATATATATATATATATATATATATATATATATATATATATATATATATATATATATATACACACATATATATATATATATATATATATATATATATATATATATATATATATAATCTATATATATATTTATGTTCATAGGTTCATACTAGGGTATCTGCCCTAGGGCATTTATAAGCCTAGCCAGAGTGTGTTTGGCTTTCGCCACCCATTTTAAATTAATTTTGCTATGCCCTTTTTCGAGGTTAGTATACTGTGCCTCTGTCCAACAGTGACACAGAAGTGATACCCGGGGTAAACCTACGATCTCCCATCCACTCATCAAGATTCCTCTTGAAGAGAGTCAATGAGGGACTCTGCCTAACCTGGACTGGGATTTTATTCCAGAGTGAAGGGAGCCTCTGGGTTATGAATCTGTCCCTCCAGCATGTTCTATTTATTTCCGTGCTGAGGTTCAAGTCTCTTGAGCGCGTAGCTCGATGGGATTTGGATTTTCTGAGGTGCAGCATGTCCATTAATTCTGGGTTGGACATGGCTTTATACGTCAGGCACAGATCACCTCTGAGCAGGCGGTATGCCACTGAGTAGAGCTGGAGTTTCTTTAACCGGGCAGCATATGGCATCTGTTTGAGCCCTTTGATCGTCTTGGTGAGGTACTTTTGGGGTCTTTCCAGTTGCTGCAGGTGTCTGTTAAGGTACATCCCAAAAGGGGCATTGTACTCAATTATGGGCCTGATGAGGGATGAGTAAAGAGGCATGATGACCTCCTCTGATCTAGATGTGAATCCCTTCATGATTAGGTTGGCTATATAAAATGTTTTTCTAACCACTTTGGCCATGTGGTTGTCAAATGAGAGATTGCTATCAACTTGGGTCCCCAGGTCCCTAATTACTTCTTCTGTACTTAATGGATTACCACCTATGTGGTAATTTGTGGGCACTTTGTTTTTGCCAAAGGGGATGACTATACACTTTTTGGCGTTTAGCTTGAGGCCATGGCTCTGGCAACAGTTGTCTATTTCTATGAGGCCCTTTTGGAGGAAGCTTGTGTCGGCTGGAGAGTCGATTATGGCGTCCAGTTTGCAGTCATCTGCGAACTTGGTCAGCCTCAGTCCTTCCGTGTTGGCCTGTACCTCCGAGAAATATATACCGAACAAGAGAGGTCCCAGGACTGAGCCTTGTGGGATGCCACTTGTAACTGGTTTGGAGTTTGACATGGTTCCAGCAATTCTAACCATGTGGGTTCTGTCCTTGAGCCAGTTTGCAACCAATCTAGTGACATAGGGGGTTATATTTAAGCTGGTGAGCTTATCTATAATGCCCGAGTGGGGTATTGTATTGAAGGCTTTTGCGAGGTCCAGGTAGGCTGTGTGGACCACCTTCCCCTCTTCAATGGCCTTGGTGACTGTTTCAAAGAAATCAACCAGATTTAAAAGGCAGGATCTGCCCTTAACAAAGCCGAACTGGGTAGGATCCAGTGTCTGTAGGTCCCCAATATCTTTGAGGTCCATGATGATCCTTTCCATAGCTTTGCAGACCAAGCTAGTCAGGCTTATGGGGCGATGGTTTCCATGATCCGTTGAGGCACCACCTTTGTGGAGAGGGACCACTGTTTCTGTACACCACTCTTTGGGTACATATCCTGTAGTAAGGCTGAGATTGAACAGTAGTTTTATGTTTGGGTTTAGCTCTTCTTGGAGTTCATGTAGTACGCAGCCCGGGACACCGTCTGGTCCCATTGATGCTATGTTTTTTGCTTTAGAGAGGGCAGCTCTTAGAGCATCTGAGATGTCAGGGGGGCAGCACTCTGCTGGGATAGATATTTGCCCTTTTGGTGGGGGTGGGGGGGGGAGTTTGCGCTGAACCTGTCAGCTAGGATGTTGGCAATGTCTGTGGGTTCGGTGTATTTTTTGTCATTTTGGACCAATTCTGAGCATATCTGGGAATTCCCACCCAGGTTCCTAACATAACTAACGAAAGCCTTGTGATTATCCTTAGTGTCCTGTTTAATTTTTCTCTCGAAGCTGGCCTTAGACGATTTTATGAGTGCCCGTAGTTTTTTGCTAATACTGATCAGAGATGCCTTCCCTTTTTGGGATTTTGCTCTATCATGT
>NC_056733.1:643417717-643420217 GCF_019279795.1 Protopterus annectens
AGGCAGAGGAGTGGGAAGAAATGGAAGACTCCGCCCAGGCGGCAGAGGGGGTCCGCAAAACCAGGGCGACAGGGATACCGTTCCTGGGAAGTTCTTCCAGCACTCCTGAGTGGAGGCCCGGCTGTCCTGCTCTGGAGGCAGTCGGGGGTCGCTTGGCTTTATACCTGGAGGCTTGGCTAAATCTCACATCAGATTCCTGGGTAAAAAGCATAATAACCAGAGGATACGATATTCCCTTTCTAAACAAAACCACCCACCCAAAAAAGATTCCCAGATGTTCCACCCGCTCTACGGGATCAAGCAGCCATAGAAGTACAAAGGCTGTTGGAAAAAAAGAGTCATCCAGCCAGTCCCGGCAGACCAAATAGGATCCGGAACTTACTCAAGGTTCTTTTTAGTTCCAAAGAAAACAGGGGACTGGAGGCCAATACTGGACCTCAGCAGACTCGACACCTTCGTGAATAAGGAAAAATTCTGGATGGTCACGCTACAATTGATTGTTCCGTTTCTTCAAACGAACGATTGGATGTGCTCTATAGATCTCAAGGATGCGTACTACCACATAAAAATGGCCAGGCCATCCAGAGATCACCTACGCTTCCGGCTGGGAGCCAGTCATTTTCAGTTTCGAGCTCTGCCCTTTGGCCTCACCTCAGCCCCCAGGGTGTTCACTAAGTGCATGGCAGTAGTGGCGTCTCACCTGAGACGACGGGGATTCCGAGTGTTTCCGTATCTGGACGACTGGCTCCTTACCGCCACCACCAAGCATCACCTAGTGCAAGCCAGGGACTATACAGTCAACCTCTGTTCCAGCTTAGGAATAACAGTGAACTTCAAAAAAATCTTCCTTGTCACCCTCACAGCATATCTTATTCATAGGGGCGGAGTTGGATACTTCCGTAGCATGGATAAGACTTCCTCAGGTAAGAGTATCAGCCCTGAGGGATCAGGTCTCTATTCTTCAAAACGAAAGAGTCCCCGCGGTACAAGTCTTGAAAGTATTGGGCATGATGGCAGCTACCCTTATTTCAGTTCCCCTAGGGAGAATGCACATGAGGATCCTCCAGTGGCTCCTCTTTGCTCAGTGGTCATTCCAACGGTTACCGTTGTCACACAGAATCTTAATCACGGAAACTTGCAAGTGGGACCACCGTTGGTGTATAAACAATCAGCAACTGACGATGGGGCATCAGTTTGCACTCCCTGCCCCCGTAGCCACAGTAACCACGGACGCTTCCCTGATAGGGTGGGGGGGACTTTTTCAGGGGAGAACAGTCCAAGGAGAGTGGTTGAAAATGGAGTACAAATTGCACATCAGTGTCCTGGAGCTGAGAGCAGTGTTCTTGGCGTTGCAACACTTTCATGACTCCTTACCTCTGGGAACAGTGGCAATTTAGATGGACAATATGTCATTAATCTGCTACATAAACAAACAGGGAGGAACCAGGTCTTACCCCTTATGCAGAGAGGCCCTGAGAATCTGGCAATGGGCTGTGTCCACCAGATGCTTTTTAATAGCAACGCACATCCCGGGAACATCCAACGTCATAGCGGACAGGTTGAGTAGAGCCATCCTGTTACCTCACGAGTGGTCCCTCAAGAATCAAGTTGCAGAGGAGATCTTCCGCAGCTGTGGCCAGCCTTGCTGCGATCTCTTTGCTTCCACCATGAACGCCAAATGCAGAAGCTACTTCGCCCTACTTCCCCCTACGGGGGGTACCCCCAGGGATGCACTGGTACACGGTTGGCCCCCGGGTCTCCTCCTATGCCTTCCCTCCTATTCCATTAATTCCCAAATTTCTACAGAAAGCCAAAGGTCTGGGAAGGACAATCATCTTGATAGCACCATTTTGGCCTTGACTGATCCGGTTTCTCTTTCTTCAAGCTCACCAGATGGAGGAACCTTGGACTCTGGACCCAGTGCCAGACCTGCTGACCCACTCGTCAGGAGTTCCTCATCCATCTCTTTAGTCCCTCAAACTGACAGCTTGGCTGCTCCGCTTCCCAACCTAGCCAGGTTGGACCTTTTATCCCCGGCAGTGCAGCACATTTTAGTTTCTTCCCATAAAGCTTCCACAAGAAAGCTGTATAGGAGCAAGTGGAAACGTTTTGCGTGTTGGGCCTCCAGACAGGGTATAGACCCTTTAGTGGCCCCCATTTACAAAATTTTAGAATTTCTCTCCACACTCTTTCATCAAGGGTCCTCGACGTCCACGATAAGAGTTCAACTAGCTGCCATATCAAATTTTCATGTGGGTGAAGGGGGAGCTACAGTTATGTCCCACAGACTTTGTTTATGACAGATTTATGAAGGGTACATTCCATCTCAGGCCACCCATACGAAGCCCAGTATTTCCCTGGAATTTGAATCTAATCCTGTCTCAACTTATGTTGGAACCCTTCGAGCCAGCTAAGACGTGTCCATTTAAGTATCTATCCTGGAAAACCCTGTTTCTGGTGGCAATCACTTCAGCTCACAGAATCTCGGAACTACAGGCAT